>NW_028251811.1:0-241461 GCF_964263255.1 Lissotriton vulgaris | reverse complement strand
GTATTGGTTTGGATTCTACCTCACAAAACAATCTTTAATAAAGACTTGGTTATACTACACCCTGGCAGGGTCTATTAAAGGCACAAAGAGCGCGTGCATTGGTTACCAGGGCGCCACTCTCATCTAGTCAAAGAAGTGAAACACAAAACGTGTGGGTTTATTTTGCAGAAGGGGAGAAAAAGGATATCTGCTCCGGATGTTAGCACCTGTGACATTATTTTGCAAATGAAATATTGGAGAATCGTGAACAGATTTTGAGCTGGACTTATAAATACCCGCCCCTGGGAAAGAATAAGGATACTGCATTACTAAACATCCAACTCTGGATGATTTTGTGCATGGAACTGGGGTCCAGTGGAGGCAGCTGTGTTTTAAACCCTCTGAACAACCTAGCCCAGAATAATACGCAGAGATTCGCTCATGAGTAAGTGCGCCTTGGAAAGGAGGACTGGAAGCCCTTCTGAACTAGAAAACGTACCTGCAGCTCGGCTTATTTCTGCTTTCTCTCCTTCAGAAGTCAAAACTTGGGCTTGTTTCTTGCCTTCTGCCACGTTTATGGACGATTCTTTGCCAGACTGCTATGTGAAAAGTAGACACTAGTTAGCAGCACACGTCAAGAATTTACTGACAAACGACGTGTAAACTCTCGACTGGAAATGCAATAAATACAGAGGCATTTAGCGGACCAGAAAAGTGTTATTTTGAAACTGTGCTTGTTGCACAGCGCCCCTGAATAGATTTTATGGCTCACAGGGGTGCCGGGGCGCACAGATTGGGAACCACAGGCACAGGGGTTCGGTTCCTGCGACACCGACGATGGATACTGGCCTCAAACTTGGTGAGAGGACAGGGCAGGCCTCGAGGGATGTGAAGAACCACTACCTGTGTTGCTGAGCCTTCCGGAGTCTGTGGGAGCCCAAGATCAGCGGACCAGTCAGCTTAGTGGTGGTGCCTGCAGATGCAGAGATGTGACTCCTTCCCTTCAAGGGAGGTTCCTTCAGGTGTCTTGCATGCCCACTAGGCCATGGAATGTTTCTTTATGATGCACAGGCACAGAAGTTGCGACAGGCGATCAGGGCAACAAGTTCAGGAGCAGCAGGAGTCTTCTCGGTTGCAGCCTTGATGCCAGAGCGAAGTCCACCGAAGTCCAGAGTGCCCAGATGGTTGAAAAAGAAGTAGTGTCAGAAATTAATCATGTCCTATTGCAAATCTAGGGACCCACCCACAGGTAAGCCCTTAAATACCCTAAGGAAAGGGTTCAGACGATTCAGGGGTCCCTCCCTAAGGAGGAGCTGGACAAGGAGGAAGATACACCCCTGTCCTCTGTCCAGATTTGTGCAAGAGCAGGAGCCAATGGCTCCCTAAACTAGTTTGAACTGGACGATGCATGGAGGGCACCAAGTGTGCCTTGCACGCAGGCTATGTGGTGCTGGCAAGTGCCTTCACCCTGCCCCAATACAGTAAACCCTGTCTGGGAGGTGGTCACACCTCCCTGTGACAGGATACCAATTGTTTTGCCTTCCCCTGCTCAAGCTTGTCTCAGCAGCAGGAGGGCAGAATAGTGTCTCTGGCCAGTAGTAGCTCTAGCTTGCTGTCCGGGTCTGGAAGACAGGTATCGGGAGCACCGAGGGCCTCAGAAAAAAGCATTACGGTGCATGGAATTATACCTCCCGCGCCATTTACGGTGTAGGGGTTTGATTCCAACATGTTTTATACCAAATATGATTTGATTTGTTACAGCCAGTTTTGAGATGGTCATCGCGTAATGACGCTGTGCCCCTCTATATGTTATATGGCTGTCTCACTTACAACCCAGGAGAATGGACTCCATAGCCTGTAAGGGTGTCCTGCTCATGCAAGGGCACCCTCACACTTAGATCTTAGTACCCTGCTTTCAGGATTGTAAGTACTGCCTTAGGGGTGATGTATCGGTTTTAAGTGCAGTGACCTTAGATATAGATAAACCCATATCTTTCGTAAATGGTGCTAGCACCAGCTTACACAGGCTGCAATTGGCACCCTGTAGTTACATGTTGGGTGGTCTCCCATGGGTAGCATAATAAATGCTTCTGCCCATGGGGAACCCGTGGTGTGCCTATGCCCTGGGTACCTTAGTTACATATACTAGGGACTGATAGGGTTACACCAGTGTACAATCTGGGATGTACCCAAGTACTTACCACACCAATTTAGGGCAGAAAGCACAGAGACTGGGCTATGATTATCAGAATCCCAGTCAGACTAGTCAGAAACAGCATTACATCAAGCAAAAAGTGGGAGTAACCATAAAAGCAGATCCTAATTTCCTACACCGGTCTAGTTAGTTCATTACAAACTATTTTTGAAGTAATCCGGCCTTTATTCGTTCTATCTTTTCAAAGGTGTTCGGAAGGTTCCTGTTGCTGTTGTTTCTTATTTACGGCAATGTGGCTCTATTTTTGCTTCTCTGCAATGGATGTTCCATCTGCAGGTCTACTGGAACTACCATCACTCCAGCGGTATCATGAACACATGCTTTAAATTTACGGTATGTCATTGTTTCGAGAACTGGACCTTGATTGGTGGCTAACATTCCGGCCTGCCTGGTTTTACCTGTGCCGGCAACCCTTGTTCCACTGCATCTGGTGCCCCTTCAAACGGGCACTAGATATTTGCCTGGCACAGCAGATGCCCACAACTTCAAACATTGGACTGCTGATGAGTCCCTTAGTGACCCATTATCAGGACTGTTCTTTGGGTTTTCATCTTCTGCATAATGCCCAGTTTGAGCTGCTCCTTCTTGAGGAGAGGTGTGCAATGGCAAACAGATCGCCACATATTAGCTCTATTGACACGGATGAGAAAATGTAGGAAGCTGGCTCTTTATGTGATATACTTTAATAATCTTATATTTTGTGTAAAGATTACTGGGGTTCCCTTACTAGTGGACAGGGACTTGCTATGCAATCCCAAAGTGTTCTATTAGGGAGTAGTGTGGTCAAGCAGCCTTAGGCTTAACACAGAGGAGCGCAAGACATTCACAAAATACACACAATGGCCAATAAATGACAACATGACTCAAGAAGGAGAGCCACACAAAGTCATAAATATAGCCAGTATCTTTATATATGTTTAGGCATCAGAGAAAAATCGTTCAGGTAACTTTGTTTTTTAACTATGGATTATTTTCACTTTAAAAAGTGGACATTGTGCAATTTCTGGGTTCCGCAATGTTAAGGTGACTGGTAGGCAAGGTCCAATATAGCACCAACAGTTCACCACCAGTTCCATGAGGGCAGCTGGGTACAGCGTCAGGTGCCCAATGCGTTTCAATGGCGGTCGGTCTCTGTAAAAAGAGGCGGCAGGCTCTGGCTAGGAAGCCAGTCAGACTGAACAAGCAAGTGGGCTCATGCCTTGCAAGAGTGGGCACCTTTGGTGCTCTTCTCCAAGGCCGAAGGGCAACGGGTGCAGAGCTATACTTAGGCATCTGGTTTTTCCTTACCAGACCAGTCACGGCTGAGGGGGCCTGCATGCAGAGGCTCCAGCTGTAGTTGAGGAGGCAAGGAGAGGTGAAACTACAATGGAAACAAACTATGGAGGGCCCAGGAACCTTCTTTGCACTATTGGCTCACTTCAACTCAGTCCGGAGGCGGCAGGTGTAGTAGTTACTTCAGAAGTCAAATTATGCCAGTTCCGGAGGCCTCAGAGTCTTTGCTTTGGAGTTTATTCAGAACAGATCCACTGTCATCGGGAGGTCTTGAGTCTTTTTCACAGGCAGGCAGTCCTCCCAATTTATGGAGTCAACAGCTGCAGGGCGAGTTGACTTTGGGGCAGTTTTCAAAGAAGTCTGCTGGGGCCCAGTCAGACTCTTCAGCTTTCTCTGCTTTTGCGTCTCTTTGGTGTCCTCTTTTTTCTTAGGTCATCAGAATCCAAGGTTTTTGACCCAGGGGTGCCACTTAAATACTGAATTTAGGGGCATTCGAGAGAGTGGCAGGTAGTAGCCAATAAGCTTATGATAGTTGGACAGCACCCTTCAAAAGTTACACATTTGTTGCAAAAACAGTTATTAAAAACATACAAATGAACAAAGTTATTAGTTTTCCCAACTGTTCAGATGAGACACACAAAAGTAGTGACTTGGATTTTCTTTCGTTTATTCAATTTTTATTCTTTATTTTTCTTTTTTTGATAGTTGCAGATAGCCGACGCGTTTCGTCCGTTGCCGGACTTCTTCAGGGCTATACAGAACACATACAAAAACATATATTACAAAAATTTAATTATTATTATATTACACAATTTGTATAAACATAGACACCCTAAACCAGAAAAGAGAAGAACAGAACCAGAGAAGGTTCGGGGGTCTAGACACTCGTTTAAAAACAGGAGGTTTACACATATGGGAAAACATTTACAATTCATATTAAAAGCACTACAGTAAGAGGATAGAAAAACTAAAAAAGCACAGGGATACAGTCAATTTAATGAAATAATCACACAAAATTCTATCATCTCATTACATAGCATTAAGTACCATAGCTAAATGATTGTTAGAGTTCCATACCTAGAGTTGGTTTAAACAAAGGAAAACGGGATATTATTTCAGGATTGTAACCCTAAAAGATGACAATGGTAATGCATGTCATTAAATACCACAGCTGGCTAGTTGTTAAAAGCCAATGTATGTGGTTGGTATTAACCAGAAAAAATAGGCTACTTACCTTAAGTGTGACTATATCCTCCTATGACCACTTCCGTTGGGAAGTAGGCATAACCCTGACCCAGGTTGGTTAATTCTCTCCAAGACAAGATGGAGGCATTTGATGAGAGGGTCATGTTCACCTGTCCCACTCTAGGGGTGGTCCTGGTTGACTCTGGGCACCCCTCCTAATGTAACTAATATTCCCACCTGTCCTCCTGCCAAAGTTGGAGCAGCCCATGGGGGTTGGCTTCTTGTCCAATAAGAGAAACCAGAGTCACATACCCTAGGCGGAGGGGCTTGTTTTGAAGCTTCCTTGCCTGGGCCGGCTAATCTGAAGGTAATCTCATGGGAGGGGTGCTAACCACCCCCTCCCAGAGCCGGCCTGGTTTGTGGCCTCCCGAGAGGGAAGGCCCTCACCCTTAGGGGTCCATAATTTGTCTCTGGTGTTAGGCTGCCTAAAACCAGTCAGTAAGCCCACCTGTGTTGGGTTGTTTCAGGGGCCACCTCTGAGGTGTCCTCTGGGTGCATGTGTTGATAAATCCAACTTTGGAATCTGTGTGGGTTCATCAATCATGCTATGACTGAAGCAGTGAATTATGGGATGTGGAGTTTTCAGGATAGGCATCATAACAGCCGGGTGGTTGTGATTGGTGTATTATGAGGGGCGGAGTCACGTTATACTCGTTATAAAGAGAGGGAAGTTAGCCACATTTGGTAAACTGCCTTGTAAAAGAAGAGAACGCTGAGAAGAAATTGAAAGAAGTCAGTAAGGCACGGAAGAAAGTGATGTGGGTCAGCATTGAGGTATTAAGTGACAAAGTATGTGTGAGGCTAAAGGTGAGGGGGAACACCTTGGAGGCTTCAGTTTAGAGCGGGGAAGATTAATGATGTGGGGTAATATAGCCTGATAGAGGTTTTTTCAGGTAACATCATTGCATCGTGTAGTGACGCTGTTAGTGGGAATAACGCTGTTGAGGGGTTAGTTATCAAATTTGGCATGAAATGTGTATTCTATACTTCATGGTTTAAACTGTAAAGTAGAGAGGTCTGTAGCTTAGAATCTAATGGTATTGTTCTTTTATTTGTAGAGGACCCTTGACCAAGGGCTTTTAACAGCCCGAAGTGCATTGGGTGCGATAAGATCAGCGACTGAGGATGTTTTATGTATTCTGGCGTGCTACAGAAAAAGGTCCGGATGGGCATATCTGCCGCATGAGAAACTGTTGAAAACATAAGCATCTCACGTGTGATTCAAAAGGACAATAAACAAGTGATCAAGAACTTTGGGAGTACATAGATTCATAATTTTCGAATCTGGAGAAATTGAAGGTTAATATGTGTTAAATATGCGGATCAAGCTGTGCATCTGGTGAAGGAGTGATATCTCACTCCTATTTCTATGATGTCTACAAATACGTGATATTTGCGTAGATCACATTTTCCAGGCTGTATTCGAAATCTGTGGAAATTTGGAAAACACGCATAACAAAGTTAAGCATTAGTTAAAATTGGTGTGCACTGGTTCACTGGTGTGAACTTTAAGTGAATTTTCCCTATGTTAGCCTTATTTTGCATAATGTAGGCTGCTTTTGCTTTACAAGTGTTACGAAACAGCATGCTTGTTTTTGTGCCACGTTATAATTCATATACAGTCAGCACATGTTTTAGTATGTTGTTCTTTTCCTGGGATTTAGTCTGAACAGCCTTAGCAAGGTGCTAAAAACATCGCTCATTGTTATTCGTTATGATCCAACACTAGTATCTAAACATAATACAGAAATCCAGATGCTGTTTTGAATATGCACATTTTGTAATATAACTTGGGATGTGCAGACACAGACAGAGCCAAGGACCAGCAGACGAAAGGGCTGCATCAACTGCGCTGTAGAACAACCTTCTATATGTGCTAAGGAACAGGGTCCGCCACCGAATCCCAGAGATCTATAATCTGTAATCACTTAGCCTTAGTAGTAAGGATGGGCTTAGGCAATTCTGTCAAACAATATGCCAGGACTTTTCATTGTATATGGTTTATTGAATAGGCTGCGTCTTATTAATTGGTGGATCTTGGATGTGACACATTTGAATTGGATATGGACATTAAAATCGATCAGAGAAGACTTCACAAAGACTGTGTGTTATTAAATGGAGTGCTCGGAGGGACTATAATCTGGTTTATTGATTATGTTACTGACATCATTGATATGCATCTGCTTAGTATTTGTGTCCCACTTATTGCATACCAAAGCACGATCGTTTAAATAAATATTGTAAACTGTTTTCGTGTCTCACCTTTATTATATTGTGGGACAAATACGAGTGAGAGAGTGAAAGGGTGTGACCTGGCACTGCAATCCCTGAGAGGGTCGGGACTGTTGTATTCAGGGGTGCTAATCACTTGTCTTTCTGGAAAGGTTAGGAGGGCAAGTGAGGAACTATATGATAGTCGGGTTTGGGCCAGCAGAGGCCGATGTAGTATGGTGACTTAGTCCCTGCATACTGACGTCCTTTGGTCCCAAGTGTAGTTCTGTTCCTGAGCAGAAACCCTGCAACAACACGCTCCCTGAAATGTTATCTCATGTCAGAGGTAATATGGAGTTTCCTCAGGAAGAGGCTTCCTCTTCTTCTACCAAGGATACTGTGCTGCCTCAATTCAAGAAGCCTTCCAGTACCTCAATGTCCATCCACCAGTTTGTCCAAGATGTCATCTTGAAAGAATGGAACAACCTGGAGTGAATTTCGGTCCCGCGCTCTATGACAAAGCTGTATCCATTGGAGAATATGGAGGACATGATGCCTGATGTTTTGCATGTTGATTCGGTGGTGGTGAGTTTGGTTGGACGCTCTTCCATGTCTGAGGAAAATGTGTTAAAAGATGCTTCAGACAAGAAGGTTGATACCTCTCTTAAGAAGGTATATTCTGGATCACTTCTGACTTTAAGGTCATGTATTTATGGTGCCTATGTGGCTCAGTCACTCCTCATGGATTTTAAGGAACTGTTCAAGACCATGCAGGAGGCCGGTCAATGCCCTAAACTGCTGGAAATTATGAAGAAGCAGACACCATTTTTGTCTGACATTTCTTTTAACTCTGTTCGAGCGTTTGCTTTGTCATATGGGCTGTCTATTGTGGCTTGCCGAAATGTGAGGCAGATTTACAAGCCCGGTCCGCACATTTGTGCCCCCTTTGCCTGACTTTTGTGAGGCAACGCCATGGTGTGGGGTATTTACAATGTGACACATCTAGGGAAATGTGCCACATTGTAAAGCCCTGCACCACATGTGGGGGTTCTGGCACGGGGGGGGGGGGAAATTCCGGTGCAGGAATGCCTCTGAAAAGTGAAATCTACCAGATTTCACTTAGTCACTTTTACAGCCATTCTGCGTCAAAACCCTGCGCCTGCTTGAAGCAGGCGTAGGGATTGATGCAGCATGTTAGGAATAGGGGCACCCCGAGCCTTGCTGGAGCTGTGTCGCACTTGCGACACGACTCCAGCAATGCGCCGCCTTTCCGCCAGGGGATGCGACACGCATATGCCCATCCATACGCCACGGTGCACTGCATTGTAAATGCGGCGCATAAGTGGTGGCACACGGGTGGTTTGGCGTGACGCAACTGTTCTGGCACATCCCTGCTGATTAGCAGAGATGTGCCAAAAGTTGTAAATCTGTCCCTATGTATTTAAAAGGATGGAATACGGTTTCTGCCTAGAGTACAACAGCCCTCCAAATAGCTTTTATAGGCAAATGTCTTTTTGGTAAAGAGCTGGAGGATAAACTTCATAGAATTCATAAAGAACTTAAACATTCAATTCAATTCAATTCTTTTATTCGATTAACCGTTTTGTCAATCATAAAAAGTACATCGTGGTAAAACAATACATTATAAAATCACAATTGTTATTAATACATTTTAGGAATACAGTTTATGTTCATTTACAGCACTAGTACTGATAATCAAGCAAGGTTCATTTCCAGAGTTTTACGGATGGCTATACAAGTTTTCAAAAACACAGCTAAATTCTTTGCCACATATTGCGAGTCAAGCTGTTGTAAGGCTAAAAACGCCGGGCGACAGGTCCTCAACCCCATTTGTCGTAACAAAGGTAAGACCCAGCGCCAGCGTGGTACTGCGTAGTAGTGGCAAAACAGTACTACGTGCATTGTTGTTTGGGGGGAGACTTTGTCGCATGGACATTTATCCAAATCGTTTGACCAGGTTGACATTTTTGGAAAGGTAACTAAACGGAAAAACAAATTAAACCGAAACCTCGTTAATAGGTACTTTTCATGGTTGGATATGTGATATGATAAATATGGTTGGGTGCCTGGGGACGTCTGAACCATCAGAATATGGGCATTGGATTGTTTAGATACTTCACTGGACATACGGAGTTCCCTTAGATGAGTAAGACAGTGTGCTTTCAGGGTTTTTCTACTCATCTCAGTAATAGCTGAAGGGTCGATGATGTACTGAGTAAGGTCAAGGTCTTTCAGGAAATTGACCACGAAAGACAGCCATGGGATGTTTTTCCAGGCCGACATCTCGAGACAATCTGAGATCAGGGCACGTGTTAGATGGCACTGGGGCTTTGTCCATATGCGGTGCCATAGTAGCATTGGTTGAACTTAAACATTATTTTTCGTTCCGAAAGCAACACCAGCAGCAGAATACAAATAATTTTGGGGCATATTAGCAAGAACCTCATTCAAATTATTGTCCTGTTAGTGGCAGGAAACTGCCACTAAAACGGCGATAATGGACTTGCTAATATGCATTATAGAATTCCAATAGAAGCCCAGGTTAGATGTCCTGCACATCTAACCTGGGCTTTTATTGTAATTTTATAACGCATATTAGCAAGCCCATTATCACCGTTTTAGAGACAGTTTCCTGACGCTAGAACTGCGCTAATTTTAACAAGGTTCTTGCTAATATGCCCTTTGTTTTTTTCTAAATCCTTTCGGCAACCATACCACAGGCAGCAGAATTCTGATGGAGATCAGAAGTTCCCAGGCAAGCCTTTCCATTCAAATCACCAGAAGTCGAGTTAGAGTCCAACACCTTGAATCAGGGTACCAGAATATGCCGAGTTCCAGGGGATACGGCTTACTGCCAGATGTTAGTGGCAAGCTTCAGAACGGTTGTATAGCTTGACAGTAGATGACAACAGACAGATGTGTCCTAGAAATCATCCGGATAGGGTATCAGCTAGTTGTCTCAACCCTTCCAATGCTTTCAGGGACCATCTCCACGCCTCTTCCAGGGCACCGGATCAAACGGAAAGCATTCCTGGAGGGTATTCAGGGGGATATGTACAAGATAGTGGCAGAGGTTGGCGCTAACCATCATGGCTTGACACATCACTCTGCCACTTCTGAAATGCAAGGCTGCACCATATTTACAACCATGTGGTGCAGCCTTGCGTATCCCCTGCTATGGCGCTACATTTAGCAGTGTAGCACCAATGCATGTACCCTTGGACCATAGTGCAAGGGTGTCTGCGTGCAGGGGAGGATTGTTTATGTGTAGGAAGGTGTCCCTTCCTGCACATAAACAATCCTGAAATGCTGTTTTGTGACTTTCAAGTGTGCTGCTTAATGCAGCACACACGAAAGACACAACATGGAATTTTTTAATATTGTTTATTTACAGGAAGAGGGACCTTCCTGTACATAAACAATCCATGCCATTTTGCACAAGGCAGCACACATGGAAAAAGCTAAACCGAGTCGAAATAATGCATTTCTCCTTGTTTCGCAAAGAGGGCAGCGTCAAAATCAATGGGCGTTAATAGGAGGAGCCTAGCCTGCAGCCGTGATGGCCGCCTAGACCCTCGGCTCCGCCGACCTTCGCGTTTTACTTCACTATCCTGTCCTTCATCCTACATTTCAACCCAGCGAGTGAACGGTAATCTGCGGCCTAAAACCAATCGGAAGGCAGCATTTAGGACCTAAGTCAATGAAAAAGATGGGCGGAGAGAAGGCGGAGCTTCCAGGAAGCTTCCACGCTTTATTGAATACTGCATGCCTCGCAAAGCATGCGCTGCAACGTTACGCTCGACCTAATGATGACTGGGTCGAGAACAAGTAGGACTAGAAGTAGTGAGAACTACCGATAAGTAATTAGGGCATCCTCCATAAGGTACAGAAGTGCATTTCTCACTAATTAACTTAACTTTTTACATTTTATTTCTCATTTAAGCTGCACATTATTTTAAATGTAGCTACCTGAAGGTGGAAGACCAAAATATCTTACAGAATATTCAATTTTTTAACCCCACCTTTGACCCTGCCCCATGCTCACTGACACTGCCCCATTGCATGCAGCATCACACTTCTCATATTGTTTATTAATGCACTTCTAACGGTGATGTAGTCACTTGTAGGTGAAAGGCCAACAAAATAGAGAAAAACTTTCTTTATAACGGTTTGTCACCCAAGCCTCCCAACACCCCCACTCCCAATGTACTTAGGATCATAGTTTCCACGTGAAAGAATGAAGCTGTTTCCACATTAGTACAGACAGTTCTGAAAGTAGTATAGTTTTTATGTTCTCTATCGGATTTCACCTCCACTAACGTTCCCTCATCAACGCCACACAGAGAACAACCTCACCAAAAACAAATTTAATAATTCTTCCATAACAATTTCCTTGGATCTCATTTCATTATGAGACCTACCAAAAAATGTACTAATTTCCCTTATCAGTGCCCCACACTTTATTTTTAGGTTGAGCCTAGAGTCAGGGCGCATGCACTGCTCTGCGAGAAATGCAGTATCTCCTGCAGGGACATTTATAACGCTTCTGGCTCCCCATTGGCTCCTTTGTGTGCTTTTAGACATTCCCTTCCTTTCATTTGCTAATTCTTATGTTTGTCCCACCTTTTGGTGGGGGGTTCTAGTCCCTGGCGACTGGCCCTGTTACGTATACAGATTGGCAAGGCGGGCATACAGATTGGCAAGGCGGGTACTCGGGCAGTGGCCGAGTGGCCGGTATCCGAGTTCCAGCTGTGGGCTGCTTTTTTGGACAGCCTGGGCCGATTTGGGCTATGTCTGTGTGGTTCAGATGCCGCCAGAGGACCAGTGGGTGCCTGCGTGGCCTTTATGGGGGCGATGGGCGTTCATTACCTCCCTTTTATCAAAAGGCAGAGGTGTCACTCTCATTCTCTTACTGGGCCGGCCCAATAATGTATGCAAATTGAGGCGGGCAGAGGGCCTTAGCAGAAGTGGCCTCACTTGTTTTCAGGTGTGTTTGACCAGTGTGAATTAATTTGTGCATTTTTAAAATCTAAGTAAAGTTAAGAAAACATTGCTCTGTCAGAGACCGTCCCACCCCTTTCTTTTATAAAACTTCGCTGAAGCTGTGTTTTGTGAAAAGGCAATATGCAAATGAGGGCCACTTTTTTTTAGTGTGCCTGGGCCTATTTTTAATCCCAATCCAACCCTGTTTATTGGCCTTCTGTTTTATTTCATCACGTTGTTGCAGTTCTTTTTCTGTTTCCTTGTTTTGAACAGTTCTTCGCGCACAATCTTCCCTTTATCAGTGCTGCAACTCAATTCAACTTTAACCCTGGTGGCAGCTTCAGGAGGCCCCGCGCCCGCAGGTAACATTTTAGTTATAATCAGTTCGACCGCCCCAGCCTCATGTCTAAGTATTGCTGCTGCATGCATTTCTTTTGTCGTGCCAGTTTATTCTCCACCGCACCCTGCTCATTCACCAGGGTAAAGGAGGAAACCGGTGTTCGAGAATTTGACCGCCTGCTCGCATCCTCCTACACTCAACATGTGCTGTTGCTGCACCCTGGCCAGTAAGGTGACCAACTGGCATTGGTGTAAATACAGGTCGGTGAGTGTAAAAATTCTGGACAAACGGTCAAAATTCAGGACACAAATTCAGGACAGGAGGTCAAAATTCAGGACAAAACATCAGGACAATTGGATACGTTTTACAGACACATCAGAGGTCACGCAATGGTATATAAGTAAGCCCAGCCATATCCAAACATATTCAACCATTTGTAAACCTAGGCATCATATATCCTTCCATCTATCATTTCACTCATCCATCCCTTCATCCATCCTTTCACTCATCCATCCATTATTGCTCCATCCACCCTTTCACCCTATCCATCTGTACACTCATCCATCCACTCTTCTACCCATCCATCCATTCACTCATCCATCCAGCCATTTACTCTTTCACCCATCCAGCCATCCTTTCACTTACTCATCCATCCACCCAGTCACTCATCCTTCTACACATCCACCCTTTCACTCATCCATCCATCCTCCCTTTCTCTCTCCATCAACCCTTTCACTTAGCCATCCTTCCTTCCATCCACCCACCCACCCATCCATCTACTCATCCACTCATGAATCCATCCATTGACCCTATCGCTCATCCATCCTTTCTCTCATGCATTTATCCTTTCACTCCTTCACTCATCTATTCATCCTTTTGTCCATCTACCCTCCATTTCACTCATTCATCCATCCTAACATCCACCCTTTCACTCATCCGTCCATCCATTCACCCTTGCACTTTTCAATCCATCCATCATTTCACTCATCCATCCACCCACTCACTTATCATCCACCTTTTCACTCATCTTCTTTCACTCATCCATCCACCCTTTTACCCATCCAGCTACCCTTCCACCCAAACATCCAGCTATTTACCTTTTCTCTGTTCCATCCTTCCACGCACTCATCAATCCATCCATCCTCTCTCATTAACCATGTATTCAATCTTTCATTCATCCATTCACCCTTTCACTAAGTCATCCAGCCAGCCTTCCAACCATCCCTTCACTTACTCACTTGCCCACCTTTTCATAATAATTTTGAGCTGAGCCTTTTTGAGAAGAGGCCCATCGAGAACTTCACCCTCACTGCAGGAGCCATTCCAGGACTGGAACAGAAGCCACCCAGGGCAGAGACAGGATCCACCACAGGGGGGGACAGGAGTCATCACAGGTGGGGTAGGAGCCATCACTGGGGGGGGGGGGGGGGGCAGGAGCCATCACTGGGGGTGGCAGGAGCCATCACAGGAGGGGGAACATGAGCCATCACAGGAGGGGGAACAGGATCCACCAGGGTGGGCACAGGGGTGGCCATGCAGTATTCTAGTATCATTTTGGTCCCTTCCAGGGTGGGGTAGGGCTCTTCACCCCCTCCTGGACAAGACAACTAGAAGACAGGCTCTTTCCAAAATGTTAGTTTTGCCATCCCCCACTGTGATGTACAGTACTTACAGGAGATACTCCAAGAGAACTGATTTAACTGATTGTCCTCCATACTTTGTTAATCAGTGTGGGTGCGATTGTGCCATTTCTTTATTTTATTACATTATAGACTGCATGTTTGAAGAACCCAGGTTTGTTTACAATCTAGTGACAGCAATTACTCTCTGTGAAGAGAACCACGTGCTGCCTCGGTGATGATGCATTCAGGGCTGTGTGCATCTGAATGGATGCCCCTGCTCCTGAAGCTGCAGCCCCTCCCTCTCAATCCCCTTCAAGCACCTCTTAACAGCTCATCAAAGGCTGACGGTGTGAGGGTTGTCATCCCGCTGTGCCTCTCCAATGCTGCTGGGTATCTGACCTTTGGAACAGCATCTGAGTCTGTTACACCCGAGCTCAACAGCAACAGAGCCAAAGAGGGAGGTGGGTGGAAGCTGTGCCTGGTTAGAATTACGGACAAATGGCGTCCGTTAAAGAATCCTTCACGGGCAACGGACAGACAGCTGAAATGACGGACTGTCTGTGAAATTTACGGACGGTTGGTCACCCTACTGGCCAGGTAGAGCCCAGCTTATGCAGCAGACTCACCACACTATCGTGAGTCTCATAGTGAGAGCAGGTAGCACAGGCTGAGGCACTGCAGCATGGCTCGCTGTCTGACTCTGAAGCAGAGACAGGCTGGGGTTTCCGCACTGCCCACAGCAGGGCCTCTCAGTGGATCATTCTGACTATCAAGAGGCTCGGGTGAGTCAGATATTAATTTAATAATCTGGTGCTGCCAACCTTAAAAATGTTTGTTACGAGATTGGGGTGCGGGCTCCAACACGGCACAGCACCATGCAAATCGGGACACTAAAGGTTTCTGTCTGTGCTGTAAAGACAGGGCCATTGAAGGTGACTAACAGTTTTGCTGATTTATTAGTCCAATCCCTCAGCCAACTCCAACGACATCACCCCCTCTCAAGCCCTCTGCGACTCCCTTGCCTCATTCTTCCACAACAAGATTGCAGACATCCACAACAGCTTCGACAACCAACCTGGAGCCCATCCCACCCAACCACATGCTGAACACTCTCCCCCCGCGAACACCCTTAACGACTGGAACCCAATCTCCACTGAGGACACCATCCGCCTGATGAACTCCATCCACTCAGGATCCCCCACAGACCCATGCCCTCACCACATCTTCAACAAAGCAGACTCCGTCATAGCACCACACCTCCGAGACGTCATCAACTGCTCCTTCAACTCCGCCACCTTTCCGGATAACTGGAAACACGCTGAACTCACCGCCCTTCTGAAAAAACCCACAGCGGACCCCACCGAACTCAAAAATTACCGCCCCATCTCGCTCCTTCCATTCCCGGCCAAAGTAATCGAGAAAGCTGTCAACAACCAGCTCGCCGCTTTCCTCGAAACTAACAAATCCCTCGACTCCTCACAATCTGGCTTCCGAGCAAAACACAGCACTGAGACCGCCCTCATCGCAGCAACAGACGACATTCGAACTCTTCTGGACAATGGAGACACAGTCGCCCTCATCCTCCTCGACCTCTCTGCAGCATTCGACACAGTCTGCCACAGCACCCTTCTACAGCGCCTCAAAAACATCGGAATCCAAGGTAAAGCACTAGAATGGATCACCTCATTCCTCACCGGAAGAACCCAGAGAGTCCGCCTTCCACCATTCAAGTCCGAGGCCACCGAAGTCATCTGTGGCGTACCACAAGGATCCTCACTCAGTCCCACCCTCTTCAACGTATACATGAGCCCCCTCGCGACCATCGCCCGCCAACACAACCTCAACATCATCTCCTACGCGGATGACACTCAACTGATCCTTTCTCTCACCAAGGACCCCAACACCGCCAAAACTAACCTACATGAAGGAATGAAAGAAGTTGCGGAATGGATGAAACACAGCCGTCTGAAACTGAACTCAGATAAAACAGAAGTCCTCATCCTAGGTACATCCCCCTCTGCATGGGACGACTCTTGGTGGCCGGAAGCCCTTGGAAAAGCACCCATCCCGACAGACCACGCACGGAACCTAGGCGTTATCCTGGATTCCTCACTTTCAATGAACAGACAAGTCAACGCCGTATCCTCATCCTGCTTCAACATTCTTCGCATGCTCAAAAAAACATTTCGCTGGATCCCCACCGAAACCAGGAAAACAGTCACCCATGCTCTGGTCACGAGCCGACTGGACTACGGAAACACCCTCTACGCAGGCACTACCGCTAAACTTCAAAAGAAACTCCAACGAATCCAAAACGCCTCAGCCAGAATCATATTAGACATCCCACGCAACGAACACATCTCTGGTCACCTGAGAGACCTTCACTGGCTACCCGTCAATAAGAGAATCACTTTCCGACTGCTAACCCACGCACACAAATCACTCTACGACATCGGACCAGAATGCCTCAACTCAAGACTGTCCTTCTACACCCCCTCCCGCCAACTACGCTCCTCCAGCCAAGCCCTCGCCACTGTACCTCGCATCAACAAGACCACCATGGGAGGCAGATCCTTCTCTTACCTGGCTGCTAAAACATGGAACTCACTCCCCACTCACCTTCGCCTTACCCAGAACCACCTAGCTTTCAGAAAGCAACTTAAAACGTGGATATTTGACAAGTAATCCTCCTCCCCCTCCTTAGCGCCTTGAGACCCTCTGGGTATGTAGTGCGCTATACAAATTCTCTGACTTGACTTGACTTGACTGGCAGTAGGTACGAAGCTGAAACCTTTATTTTCCCAGCACAGTCAGACTTGCTAAATCATAGATATGTCAGGTGATTAATGTTCCAGCTGGAGAGAGGACAGACTTTTGTCTACTGGCATTTTTCACTCTCACCATTAAGCGCAGAATGTTAATATACCTACTGCAGAGAAAGTCTTCCAGCATATTGTATTGTATTGAACTGTATTGTATGCGGATAGCTCAGTGTGTTGCTGCTTTTATCACAGAGATCCGTTTTATCTGGGGTTAAAAACGGACCCTGGAATCGCACACGCTTGTGCGTGTGCTTTTCCTTTTGGGTTCTGTTATTGGGTTTCAGTGCATGTTTTTTTTAACACAGCACGCAATTTGCCAAAGGCGGGCGTATTGCTCCACCCATGTCCTATTAGTGTCTGTTACGTGCGTCAACGACCATATGTTTTCAATTATCGTGCACAGATACCGGCGCGATAAATGAAAACACATGCCTGCGACGGATTTATCCCGCAGCTTCTAACGCCTCTAGTCAGAAACACGAAATGAAGTAACAGGTGAGGAGAGGTCATGTAGAATGGTTATGGAAATGAGACAGCCAAGAAACGTTAAGCGCTCTCTCTAATAATTACCAAATGAAAGCAGCACTACACTTCCAGGCTATCTCTGGAAGGGGGCAAGAGGTGGTATGCCGCAGTGTAGTGGTTGCCAGACCAATGTAGATGTGCCCAACCCCCTGGCCTACGCCTGGGGGCCCTGTGCCGGGGGTAGGTTGTGCCACTAGTCCCAGATGTGTACTGTAGTCCGGCACAGGATGGGGAGGGCTGTGCATGCAGACCTTTGTAGATTGGAGGCACTCTCTGCAGCAGTGGCTTACAAGGAGAGGCTTCTGTATCCCTAGACCAGCACGTTTACCTTGACTCGCTAATTCACCACCCCGCAGTGTAATCCAGGCATAACCATGGGATGGGGGGGGTTTATGAGCAGGCCAGACAGCTCCCAGGCCCAATGAGTGGCGGACGGTGAAGTGGAGGGGGGGTGATGGTGTCGTAAATAATTAATTTACTATCTTAATTTCTATGCAGGTAAGTACTTAATAACTCAGATCGGAAGAAAAAAGACAGAGTCCGTGGTGTTAGAGTTTCTTAGGGGTTTTATTCCTTAAAAAGGAATGGTCAAGACCAGGATATCATATTCTGACCACCACAGGGGTGTCAGAAGGGATAGAGCAACATTTTATTGACAATACATAGCTTATATACTTGATTTACACCATAAGAAGTAATGCAGTAGGCGTAACAGCTGAGAGAAGACAAGATAACAGTATCCACGTGTTACTAGTACGTAATCAAGAGGCGTGGACTAGGCGTGAACTGGAGGTGTGTGCTAGAAACGTCACAGTTAGGTGTCACAGGTGGGTGGCACTAAGCAGAAATGTGGCAATGTCAGCAGAAATTGGAAACTTGGATGCGCGCGCAGCTGCATGACGTGTGAATGACGTGAAGCTGGAGGGTGCAGGGGACTTGACATTCGAACTGACGGAAAGAGACGGAAGTCTGGCATGTCAGATCAACTTGTACTTTTATCATATCTGATATCTGATGTTGTAGGAACTAAGCTATCTGGGCGGAAAGGTCTCTGGGGCAGAAGTTATTCTATACTGACTGAGAGTGCGTGTATAAGCGCCTAAGTGTCTGCAGGAGAAGCGTGGGGGCATGGGCCTTCCATGGGAGCATGGTAACAGAGGCTATGAATTACTTGAATTACTTGCACAGAGACAGGCCGGCCCTTTGGCTCTGCAGCTGGGAGGATGTTTACTTAAACTAGTAGGCAGGAATGCATTTTCGAGGAGCAGATCAGATAATTCGAAGGTTGAAGTCAGTCTTGGCAGAAAACAGGCTGGGCTGAGCGCGAGGGGCCGCGCTGGAAGTAAGTCAGAGTTCACGGGTACAGAGGCAGCCTGGGCTGAGGCCCTCGGAGTCGGAAGCCAGAAAAGAGGCTCGGTGGCAGAAATTCAGGGCCTACTCAGTTAGAGCTGAAAAACGTAGAAGTACACCACAAAAAGACGTTGGCATGGCATACTTAGGAACGGACTATTCAACCCATTCAGGGTGGGTCTGAAAGAGGACATGTTAACGTTGGACGCAAATGTGTTTGCGTCTTCATAGCTGACACAGGAGGGAAGTTACATGTACTTTAAGCTGATACATGGAGTCGGTGGGGTACACGATAGGGAACATAACATGACCAAAAATTTATATTTCCTCATTCCCTCCTTGTTCCCTACGGACCCTTCATGAAATCTCGATCCTCATGAATCGATCAGTTTGTTCTTGCAGCATCATTTGCTCATCTTTCTTTCTTTGGCGGTTTGAGAGAAAACTGGAATGTTCAATGCAGGATGTGGCACACAGTCCACAAATCGCTGGCCCACACTGTAGGCACAGGCAGCAACTGAATACTATGGCTAGGCCAATGCCTAGGAAGGATAGGATCTTCCATCCCCAAGCAGTTAACGTTGTCCAGAACCAACCGGACCAAGTCCAGGTGCCTGGATTCTGATGTATCAGATTTGCAATTTTATGAAGACGGGTGATAGCTTTGTATACAGATGGCGCGTTTTCTGGGATGAAAACACAGCAACTTGACCCGATGACCTTACAAGCTCCACCTCGATCTGCCAAGATGACGTCAATCACAAGACGATTTTGAAGGACAACAATCCGCATAGCAGACTGTTCCTCTGTTATGTTACCTAAAGCGGAAGCGGTTTCATGTACTACTGCTTCAAGTGTTCTAGTTAATCTACGTATTATTTTACTATTTTGGACGGGGCCTACAAAGAAAAAGAATCCTTTATTAAAATCTGTGTATTGCTCCCATGCCGTTTCAGTATAATCGACAAGCGGGAGGTCTCTTCGGAATCTATTGTTTACTAGATTTGGATTACGATGATAATCAGGGGTCAGGGGGAGCTAAGAAAACAGGGGGCAGAAGGAAAGCAAGGTAACAGGTACCATCCCAATCTGGAGGTAGACTTATGTATGCGGTATGGCCACAAACAAAATATGTATGTCGTCTAGCTCGGAATGAGGACTTACCCTCATCAGTGAATTCGACTACAGTAGTGCATTTACTATGACCTAAGTGTATTGAACCCTTCTTTCTAACACAGAGATGACCGGTGACTGGTAATACTGACATGGCAGGAAGGGTGGGTGCAGCTTCGGATTCAATAGCAAGAATCATAAGGTTTTCTGTGTAATTTCCTAACCCGTATACTTCATTTTCTAGATCAGTTCCTACGGAAACAGATTGACCTTCACTATTAGGGTAACAGGCATAGAATAGGACTGAATTCAGGTTTCCCCAAATCCATTTCCCTTCGGGGGTAACGGCAATATCGGGACCTAAAGATTTAAGCATTTTATTAAGTATTTTAAACCATGCACCACAGGAGCCATTGTGCGAGAATGGATACGGAAAAAGAGGCAGAGCTCCCTGGTATTTCTGATGGGGAGGGAGTCGGCCACATACCCAGCAATTGGTAGCATTGCTGGTCTGATGAGAGTGATGTAACATACTAATAAATGTATTGTTGCGCAGCGCAAGTCTGTAAGAAAGCTCATGTGGAGGCAATTCGCTAAAAGAATGTTCAGCAGATACATTGTAAGCAGATTGTTCACGCTTGAAAATAGGCCAGTAGATAGGTAGCAGAATACTAGCAACAATAGTTAAAATACTCAGAATAAACATGATTAATAGTGTCACTATACAGTGACTACGAAGTGATTTACAATATGCACGTTTTTTGAATCGTCTCTCTCTCTCTCTATCTCGATCTAGGGGATACATGTCAGAAACTATTTAACCGATTCACCTAGGGGAGGACTTAAACAATTAGACTGTCTGACTTGCTAGATCGGAGTTTCGACCTGTACTCCTCTTGGGGAGTTTTTTCTCGTTCGGTAACTGTAAAGTCTTTTGGCTCAACACAGTCTTTGGTGGGGGTGGACGAGTCTCGGTCTGGTTTCAGTTCATGGAATTTCTTCACATGACTCGTATGGACCCACCCCTTTCTTCCTTTGATCTTTACGGCGGTCCTCGTGGTCAGAAGAACGGTCTTCGGGGATTTCCAGCGGGGTTCCAGCGGACTCTTCCTATCGAAATTTCGCACCAATACTAGGTCCCCAGGACGGACATCGTGCGGCTTTACATCAGTGTTGTCAGGGAAGGCTGCGGCAACCTGTGAACGACATGATTGGAGTGCAGACATCAAGGAGGCAAGGTAATCTGTCAACATATTACAATCAACATCAGTGATTTTCTTCGGAATGGGCGTCCCCCACATATTCGGTGGTCTGCCAAAAACCACTTCGTACGGGGATAGCCCTGATCTCGAGTGGGCAACCATTCTCATATAGAACAGTGCCACTGGCAGGGCGACTATCCAGTCGACCCCTTTCTCCTGACATATTTTTGCAAGGCGTATTTTTAGTGTCTGGTTATGCCTTTCTACAAGGCCTGCGGCTTCGGGATGTCGGACACAATGGAATTTCCACTGGTATAAATAAATTGTAAATTGTTGTGTCTTGTAAAGCGCACTGCTACCCGGAGGCCTCGTAGCGCTATAGACCGCTGGGGAACCCGTCCTGGCTTTCCCTGTGAGATAGTCCCTCCTGGGGGTCTCCAAGGTGAAACCAGGCATCCCCGGCGTTTGTGTGGGGCCGTTGTGGAGATGAGGCAAGCTAATGCCCAGAGTTGCCGAGTGTGATCCCTGGTCGGAGTAGGCACCGATGCGAGAATTATCAGTCCGCTGATCCTGGTCCAAGACCCTGCCGCGTCGGGAATCGAACCCTGGTCCCGGGCCGTTCTCTGCACTCGGGTCTGCCGTCTCTAACCAGTGAGCCACACCTCTCCACCATCCTAGCAGTAAAGAAACTTGCTTCATTAGCTCGGACGAGAAAGGTTGTCCGTTATCTGAGTATACGACACGAGGCAAACCGTACCGTGGGAAGAATTCACGAACCAGCTGCTTGGCAGTGGTCGGAGCAGTATAATCTGAGACTGGGTATGCTTCGGTCCAACGGGAAAGTGCACAAACAACTACAAGGACATACTTGAATCCTCGACAACGGTTCATCTGGATATAATCCATTTGGAGGACTTCAAAAGGGTGATCGGGAGGATGAAATCCACCTTGCTCTACAGGGACGCTTTTACCTGGGTTGAACTGACAACAGATCATGCAAGTACGCACTTTCTGTTTTGCGGCTGCTCGTAAGTGTTTATTACTCCAGAGATTTTGTAAACTGTCTAACATCGCTTTTTCTCCTAGATGTGCTGGACTATGTGCTGTATTTATCATGACTTGAACCATAGAGTCAGGGAGAAACCATGTAGATTTTCCCTTCGTCATCCAACCTTGATCTGTCTGGATCCCTCCTAGTTCAGTCCACTTCTTTATCTCATCTGCGGTAGCATGTGTCTGAATATCAATTACGTCTAGAGCGGGATCCTTAACTGCCATACACTTTGTCGGTACTATTGTCTTTGTCACATCAGTTGTCTGGGTGTGAGTCAGTGCTGTATGTTTTGCTGTCTGGTCTGCCAGGTCATTACCCTGGGAAACCGAATCTGTGACTTTAGTATGTGCTTTACACTTCATAACAGATATGCCTGAAGGCAGATGTATTGCTTCTAACAGTGCTTGAATGAGGGGACCGTGTTGGATCTTGGCACCATGGGAGGTCAAAAAACCTCTTTCTTGCCATAACATGCCGAAGTCGTGTACGACTCCGAACGCCTAACGGGAATCAGTATATATGTTGACATTTCTGTTCTTGGCTAGTATACAGGCTCGGGTCAGAGCAATAAGCTCTGCCGCTTGAGCGGACAGTGTATCAATACGATTTGTTTCTTTAACTTCGGTTTCAGTGGTCACTGCATACGCGGCCACTAATTCTCCTGTATTAGTTCTCATGCATGAACCGTCCACATAAAGTGTCAGGTCTGGATTTGTCAGTGGGACATCTGTTAAATCTCGTCTAGGCTTTGTTACTGCATTAATGATCTCTATACAATCATGCGGGGCTGGATCTGTCACAATTGAGGGTAACAATGTTGCGGGGTTCAGAATGCTGCAGCGTCTGATTTCTATGTGTGGCTGGAATAGCGTCAATTCGTAACCTGTCAGTCGTGCTATAGTCAAGTGCTGAGTCTGGGTTCTGTTTAACAAAACCTCTACAGAGTGTGGAACTTGTACTGTTAATTGATGGCCTAAAACAATTGAATCGCTCTGTCTAATGGCTAATGCTGTTGCTGCTACTGACTTCAAGCATGCAGGGAGTGCCTGGGCTACTGAATCCAATGTACTTGAGAAATAAGCGCAAGGCTTATGTGAACCTGCTTGATCTTGAGTGAGGACAGACAATGCTGTACCATCACGTTCTGTAACAAAAAGTGTAAACGGTTTGCTGTAACATGGTGTCGCTAAAACTGGTGCTTGGCATAAGGCTTTCTTTAATTCTTCAAAAGCTTGTGTTTGTTCCTGAGTCCAAGGGAGGACAGTCGAAATCGCTGCCTCCTGTGTCGTTAACTGGATGAGTGGTTTAGCCAGAAATGCATATTGAGGAATCCATTGTCTGCAGTATGAGGTGAGGCCTATAAAGGCCCGCACTTCCTTTTGTGTCTGGGGTTGTGGCATATTTACAATTAACTGAATGCGATCAGGAGTGAGCTGTCTCCCCACTTTGGACAGCAAGTGACCCAAGTACACAACTTGCTGAACACAGAATTGTAGCTTCGAAGGGGACACCTTGTGCCCCTTGTCGGCCAGAAAGTGTAAAACTGTCAGTGATGCTTGTTCGCATTCGGGCTCACTTCGTGCGGTGATCAGCAGATCATCGACATATTGCAGTAAAGCGGTGTTAACTGGCATTTGAATACAATCGAGTTGTCTTTTCAGTGCTTGACTGTAGATGCTGGGGCTTTCTGTGAATCCTTGAGGTGCGCGGGAAAATTTTAAACTTCGTCCATTTAAACTGAATCCGAAGAGATATTGGCTGTCTGGGTCAATAGGTACACTAAAGAAGGCGTTCTTGAGGTCAATTACAGTAAAGAACGTTGCTTCAGAATCAATAGCAGTCAATAGGGAAGAGATATCGGGAACCACAGGGTACTGTGGTACAATGCATTTATTCAATTCTCTTAGATCAATCACCAGCCGATATACTGGCGGTGCATTGGGGTCGGTACGTTTAAGAATCGGAATGATGGGTGAATTACAGACATTGGAGTCGGTCTCTACGACCACTCTTTGGGCAATGAGTTCCTCAATGATTTTCAGTAAAGCCACTACAACATCGGGTGGTAACTTGTATTGTCTGATTCTGGGTAAAACAACACCTGTCTTGAGCGTAACACGGTATGGAGTGATATGCATGCAACCTACATCAGTTGGGCCTTTTGCCCACAAGTAATCTGGCACATTTTTCAATCTGACATCAAACTCTCGCAAAACATAATGACCCTTGAAATCCCGCAGAAAGAGTCTAACTCCCTCCGGGGAACAGCATATTATAGCTCCTAGAGCCTTCAGAGTTTTTATTCCTAACAGATTTTCTGGGCATGATTTCGTAAGCAACAAGTCTGTAATACGTGATAATGGACCCACAGCCAGGGGAACGGGTTGCGTTACTTCATTTACAATAGGCTGTCCTTAAAAACCAAGGGAAACATTCTGTGTGCCTGAGAGGGGTGCCCCTGGGACTTCATCATGGCTGATTGTGGTGCGACTTGCCCCTGTGTCAATTAAAAACTTTCTGTCTTTTCCCAATACGTGACTGTGTACATAAGGACCTTCTTGATCTACAGGAATTTCAATAAGAGGCAAGCCACCTTCCCTCTCTAGGCTGTTTCATGTATATCGGGGGTAATCTGGGTATGCAGACTGGGCATACTGGTACATCTGTTGCGAAACTTGCTGAGTCGCGGCAATGGGCTGTGGCTGTGGTACCGCTACTGTCTGTGCTGTGTGTGATGATGCATGCATAGGCTGTGTATTCTGCATGGGTTGTTCGTTCTGTGAGGTCTGTTGATGCCCATGGTCATGTCTAGGCGGATGCGGTCTTTCTTTAGTTTTACCTGTTGCTATATTATGTTTCAGGACTGGGCATTCATGTACATAATGACCTGGCTGCTTGCAGTAATTGCATGTCCCTTTAACGGGAGCGGTAGTGTGACTTGTCTGGGTCCCACCCTTTCTCTGACCGTCGGCTGGGACCGTCTGGGCTACTAACATTTTCATCTTCGTGTCTTTCATGCGTTTCTGTTCCTGATCTTGTTCTTCTCTAATTCTGTTCTGATGGTATTGGAGCATCTGTAACATCTGGGATGGCGTATTTGCCTGCCAAGTACTTTCAACTTTGTACACCCGATTCTTAACTAATGGTAGGGAATTCTCGACTAATTTTGATACAAAAAGATGCGGATATGACTCGCTACTTGGTTTGAGACCACTATTAATAATGAAACATTTCTCGAATCTTGAATAGAAGTCACTAGTATCTTCATCATGTTTCTGTTTACAGGACGAGATGGCGTCCCAATCTTCCTTTCTAGTTGTCAATAATCTTGGCAGGACCTGTACTATCAAACTGGGTAATGCTTTAGTTTTCTCCCCAAGGCCTACCCCTGGGACACGTTTACTCTCTTCGTCTTCTATTTCTGCCCATGCAATCTTTTTGTCCCCCACCTCCCATTCCTTCTCCTTTAATTTCTCGTAGATGCCCGTGGGCAGCAGTACCTTCAACATTTTCGTGATATCCTCATATGTGTAATCCCCCATTAGTAACATGTCTTTAAGCTCTCGGTGAAAACCTGCAGGGTCTTTATCATGACACGGGACTAGTTTCTTCATTTCTAACAGTTCTAACTTGGTCAGAGGCGTGTGAACATACACGCGTTTCAAGAGATGATCTTCACCCATAACAGGGTGCACTTCTCGTAAGGGGTTCTGACTTTCAATGCCACCCAGGCGTTGCATGTGATACATTTTCCTTTCTGGAGACGGGGCGGGAACATATTCAGAGCTTACAAAAGTGTTATATTTATGTCGTTGTTCCAGAATTATTTGTATTAACTTGGTACTTAAGCCTCTCCATCTATCCATGAGTAGTGCTTCTAATGTTTCGTGTAAGGGACCTGGGTCAGAATGATGGTTTCTGTACTTGATGAGGAGGTGCTGAATCATGTATACACCTGCTAATTTCTGCTCATCTGGGGAAAGGTTCAGAAACGTCTGTGCTACGGTGTCATCATTATATATGTCTGGATTTTCGGCCCATAATATGGCGGACCGGGCTAGTTCTTGTTCATCCATAGAATTGAGTACATGGTACCCCATTCGGTCTCGAAGTCTTTTATCAGTCTCCTGAAACTGATGTTCAGAAGAATTCGGGTTTGTTAAGGCAGAGAAGAAAACTCTCTTGCTTTCCGGACGAATGCCCTTCCTAAGGTAAGTTCCCTTACCTACATACGCTATAGTATCTGTAGTCCTTTCTGGTTCTTCACGTTCCTCTTCCTCCTCGGAGGAAGCCTTTTCTTTCTCTTTTTGGTGTACTGCTATCACTGCTTTTCTAATTTTCTTGTACATACTGGCTATGCAAGCCCCCTTGTCATGTTTTCCTTCAGCTATATTTTGACCCCACTTGTTTAATGCGTCTAATTCACTCTGATCTGTCCCGGGCCTGTCTCGTTCTCTTATTAGACAGTTTATGAAAAATCGTAGTATCTGTGCTTGAACGTCAACTTTCTGATGCTCCATGGCTTCCTGAATACTGTCAGGGTCTTTCCCTGTCTGAACAAACTCATATATTCTATCTAGGCGGTCTTTCATTCCTGCATAGCACAGCAGGATATCAGTGGCGGATCTTAACCGTAGTGATGCCAACATCATTATATCGTCTTTACCGGGTACTGGGTCATATCTGCAAACTGAAATGTTTTCTTTGAGTGCGTCAAGGCGAGGTGACTTGAACACAAAAGGATTCCGCAAATCCGCGAGCTGTAACCTACGTGTCCAGCTAATGAGGATAGTAGGCCTTCGCCGCTCCCACGCCTGAAGATCATGGCATTACATTAGTTCCGCCCTCAGCGGCGGGGGCCAGCCTTCTTTCAGACTTCCTTGGAGAGTATGATGTTCTTCTTTATGTCTTAATGGCGAAGGGCGGAGGGCGGCGGGAGGAAGGGGCCAGCGTGTGGTGTGAGAAGTGCGGCTCTCGCTACTACACATGTGGACCGGGACAAAGATAGAGAATGCTTAGCCATCTAGGTCAAATGGAACAGGAGGGAGAAGAGGCAGATGCCCCACTAACAGCCAGGCCACCTGGCTGTTCCCTGGGTGTGCCATGTTAGTAGGCCTCTGTAATTGGTTTGAGCTGGATTTGTGGGCACTCCGGCAACATGTCAGGGTCATACCGCCCACTCCCTGAAAACACAGGGGCGCTGATGAAGCAATGAAGGATGGCGGGCCACTGGGTGCAGGTTGGGCTCCCCCAGCAAAGGTACTCACTGCGAAACCAATAGATATGGGAAGGGCACAAGCACTGGTTCTTTTAGGAGAGGATGAGGAGACAGACGGGGCAGCATCCGTGATCCGTTCAGTGTACCCAGGAGTCTCTCCAGCCTCATGGACGGTGCGATGGTGGCCCTGTTGAGGGACGTTACCTTGCCACGTCTGCCGGTGTGTGATGGGTGGTAATCTTGGCATGTAGGTCTGGAAGGCTGGGCACAGGTTGGCCCCCACCACATGGTGCGCGGGCCCGGTGGGCCTTTCAGTCCTCAATAAGCAGCTCCAGCAATCGCTCACAATTGGTGGCAGGCAGCTGTGCCAGCCCAATGGTGCGTCTACGATGTGTGGTTGCAGTCTCGGGATGGTCACTTGGACAATGTGTCCTCCTTCGTAGAAGCGCCCACAATTAGCCAAGCCTTGCCCGCAATCTCGGGGTACCAGTCCAGGCCCCACAGGCGCAGTTAGTCACTGAAGGGCACAATGGGTGAATGGTTGCGCCTTCGGTCCAGGCAAAAGGCTCAAACGATGCCGGGGTGGAGGGGTCGGTAAAATGTGGGCTGTCTGTGTAAGGGTAATTACTGCCAGGATCAGTACAGACGATGGCAGATCATGGGTCATGGTGTAGAGCAGCTCTAAAACACATCCGACATCTTTTCATAGCTGGCCACGCCCCCGCTTCCAGACTCATTTGAGTTGACTGCGCAAGTGTGATTAAATGATCAACCACACTCACAACCACACACACAACCACACACACACACAACCACACAAACAACCACACACACACAACCACATGCACACAACCACACACAAAACCACCCATACAACCAAACACACACAACCACCACACAACCACACACACAAAACCACACACAACCACACACACAAACACAACCACACACACAACCACACACACACACACAACCACACACACAACCACACACACACACAACCACACACACACAACTACACACAACCACACCCACATACACAACCACACACACACACAACCACACACACACACCCACACCCAACCACACACACACAACCACACCCAACCACACACACACAACAACACACACAACCACAAATACAACACACACAACAGCAACCACACACACAACCACACACACACACAACCACAACCACACACCACCACACACAACCACATACACACACAACCACACACAACCACACACACAACCACACCGTCAGTGCACACTTTCATCAGGCACAGACACCATCAGTCATCAGTGCACACTTTCACAAGGCACAAACACCATCAGCCGTCAGTGCATGCTTTCACTGGGCACAAACACCACCAGCCGTCAGTGCACGCTACAATCAGGCACACACTACCAGACATCAGAGCACGCTTTCACCAGGCACACACACACCACCAGCCATCAGTGCACGCTTTCACCAGGCACACACCACCAGCCATCAGTGCACGCTTTCACCAGGCACACACACCACCAGCCGTCAGTGCACGCTTCCACCAGGCACACACACCACCAGCCGGGAGTGCACACTTCTACCAGGCACACACACCACCAGCCATCAGTGCACAATTTCCACAGGCACACACACCACCAGCCATCAGTGCACACATCAATTGTTAACGCATCCATAATTAACTATTGTAGCAATCGCAGTATGGCACACTTTACTTTTAAACATATTCATCTAAAGCGCAGCATGCCACCATTGCTACAAAAATAAATAAAAAAGCAATTTGTCCTACAATTTATAGACTTTTGTTGCAATTGGTGTTGCAATATTTAGCAATGCCAATAGCTCAAACTTAATTAATGTGAGATCTATTGCGTTGCAAATGCTTGTTTACATGTGGTTCAGCTACTAACTGGAGCTGAGGTTGGGGATGAGGGTGCTGATTATTTAGAAATCAAATAATAGCTCCAAAAGCACCTGCTGATGAGTTCAACTTTTTTGTTGCTCAAATATGTGTGATTTCTGATATTTGTCTGTGTCCATTGATTTTATTGCATGATTTTGGTAGCTAGAAATGGCCACTCTAAATGACAAGGGGAACTAGCCTCAAAGGGCATAGGGATAATGTGTTTGTACAGAAGAAGGAAATAGTATTTCTTTTGAAAGCATTCACCCACCAACCTAGTTGGTGGCATGCTTCATCATCGGGCTCCACCGGTGACACTGAATGTGTCCCGGGTGTGCTTCAACGCCTGTTTACTACAGAGCTAGTTTCGTGGTGAATGAGTGTGCAGTGATAGCATGTGAGTGTGAAGTAAAAACTGTCCTCGGGTCCCAATTCCTATACCAGGTAATTTTATAAGCGGGCCCTTGAAAGTGTTAAAAAAAAGGCAATGGGTGTGTTGTGGAGTTATCTATGGTCTTCCGCATCCTGTGTGGTCAAAATGTTTCAGCCAGGCCTTGGTAATGAGACAGCTTTCTTCAGGACCTATAAGTGTGTGAAGTGCTCGCAAAGTGATTTAAAAAGGCAAGTCAGGAATTGAGTGTAAGTGACCCGCTATATCTTACACTCCTAAGGTGCAATATGGGTAAGAGGCTGCTTCCCTCTGTGCTTTGCACCTGTAAAAAAGAAAGGACATAAAACAATACAAACAAACACATAATGAATGGAAATTAGCATCCCAGGATGCACATGTATCTTATGTGCTTAAATGCTGTCGTGTCCGTGTAGTAACTATAATGCTAAAATAATGGCGTGGTAGTTGGTTGGCGGTAAAAGCTATATGTGCATATAATCAATAGCGGAATCACGCCATGCTGCCAAATTGGTAGCGGACAGTTAAAAGATTACAAATGCTTACTCTTGGTGTTAACAGAGCAAAACTTCATGAGTATCCAGCATTGAAGTCGGCTTAGACACACCTTCTATTAAGTTAAAGAGGAGACATACAAAAAGGTGAGTAAAGTCGCCTAGATATCAAATAGAAGATCCCCCGTGGCTGTGAGAGTCAGCAAGTCTTTCAGGCCACAGAAAGCCATTCCAAAACAACGATAACATCATTCAAGAAAAAACTCGACGAATCAAATAAAGAAATGGCAGAATATAAAGAGTACCTCACACAGACGAAAATTACCAAATTTCAAAAAGACATAAAAAAATTCTCGTACACAAAAATGTATCCCTACACAGAGGATAACTACACTGCTCCCCAAAAGCAAGACAGATCCAGTGACACTTTGGGGGTTTACAGCTCAATCTCAAGTGATTCCAGAGCAGGCTCACACAAATCTAGAGGTAAGGGACGACAACAACGGTGGCAACAACCATGGGGCACACTAGATTTTCAAGGGCCTAACTATGGCGTTTGCCCACCCACCCCAAAATCCATACTTTGGGTGGCCCCCTCTGTATCACTTCGGACCCCAAACCTTCATTCAAAATAACCAAATGCTGCCTTTTTTAGGATGTGGCCGGAGACCAAGAGGACGACGAAGGAACTAACAACAGGTCCATTGGGCAGAGGAGGAACGGACCAGTGAGTACCAACACCAGGAACAAGACGAGAGAACCACAATAAGGGGCGAGCGGACAACGCTAAGAATGCAAGATCCGAAACCCACACCCCTGTTATTCAATCTATCTTCAATTCCCCTTACACAGAAAGAAGAAGACGTACTTAATAAAGGACTGTCTGGGTGGAGTCCGATGATGAAGCATGCCACCAACTAGGTTGGTGGGTGATGGCTTTAAAAAAAAAATATTTCTTTCTTCCGTACAAACACATTATCCCTATGTCCTTTGAGGCTAGTTCCCATTGATAATAAATATATCTCTTGGAAAGTGAACTAGCCTTGCTGTTCCTCCCTCTCCTCTTGATACCTAACACTCTAAATGACACACATTTCATTGTTGAATGACTCTCATTAATCCACTGAATCTATGAGAATATCACACATAAGAAATGTGAAACATTAGCAACTATGCACAAATGGTTGTAATTTCTTATATTTATATGATTCCCTTGCCTTCATTGCTTGATTTTGCTCGCGAGAAAGTGTCACTCAAAGTCGTTGAAATGTCACTTACAGTTAGAGTGAAATTATGAAAATGTCACAAATAGCAATTTGAAACCTTAGCTGCATTAGTGTTTCACGTACAGGGCATTGTGTAAGGCTAAACAAGAACAATGGATATAACACCCAGGATAATGTGCTGCATGACTAAACACGTTTAAGGTCCCAAAGGTGAGACCAATTGCATTGCAAATTCTTGTTTCCTTTGTCAGGGCCTTCTGGTTCAGATATATCAATCATCACCTTCCACAACACCCTATTATTCATAAGTCGTTGGCAACAAAGTTATTACATTGACCTTTTCCCTATGAAGGGAAAAGGTCATGTTAGTCAAATACATACAATAAATAACTGCATTTACTCCACTTGTCTTCATCTGCATTATCCTCTCCCCTGTTGCCATCCGGTTCCTGGATTAAAGAGAAAAACAAAAAAGGTAAGTGGCCTCTCTGGGTGCCCCACCCCCAGGTAAGGGCAGGGGGACCCCTTTGGGTCCTCAGGTGTTGTCGTCTTCTTTGTTGCCTGAGCCTTCCAGGCCCCCCTCCTATGTAAGTGTACAAGGAGACCCTTTTGTGTCCTCACGTTTCGTCATCACTGCCTACATCTAATCCATCCAGTGCAGAGTGGACATGCAGGAGACTGTGGCTCATCTTTCGACACACCAGGATCGATGTCTCCTTCCTCCCTACTACCAAGCAGTTTGTGGAAAACAGAGGAACATCTTTAAAGCAGCACAGGAACCTCCAACAGTCCTGGGGGTCCCTAAGTGTGTGTGCCCCTGAGAATAGACCGACATCACCAAGTCAGTGCTGATGCATGATATTTGTATCCAGGCCCTAAGCTCCGAGCCTAGGGCCTTCATAGGTCCTGTGAGTATGCGCACTCCCAGGAAAGATGGTAGGTCTTCTCTTCCGTGGTGCACCCTATCTAGGAGAAACTTGTGTCGGTTGTACCCTCTTGTGTGCATGAAGGCTCTCATTGGCAGTCCTCCTTGGATGGCCATCCATGCGATGTCTTTGTGCTGGTTGGCCAGGCTCTTGGAGGCAATGTTCGCCCACATGTGGTCCACTTTGGCAGAGGGGAGGGTGCTGATCGGTTCACTGATGTCCCTCTCACGTTTCTGGCATTGGACGATCTTTGGAGTCCATTTGGCTGTGGCAGCAGCCTCCAGACAAAACTCCTTGATGAACATTTCCACTTCCTTGTAGAATCATGGGGTGTCCAAGTTGTAGAGGAGGGCGCTCAACCATTCTGCCCATCTGAGGCTGCTCCATGTTGGCAACAGGAAAAAACGTACCATCAGAAAGTCAGCATGGCTCTCATCTTCACTCCTCAGGATGCTCCTCACGCATTGGCATACGTAGATTTCCTTCTTTTTTTAAATTAATTTTTTCATTTTCTTAATAAAAAAAATATATTTTTTTGTCCTAAAACATGCCATCGTAAAAGCTCTAGTTGGGATTACTCCATGCTTTTCAGAAATGCCCGTTTGGAAACCGCCCTAGGAGGGGGCCTGAAAGATATGCAGGATTCGCCCAAAGTTACGGCTGTATCCTGGTCCCACTCATGTTCACGACACTTGGGGGCCCGTAGGTTACTAAGGAAGACCGGACCAACAAGCCTCTGGCATAATCATAGGACTGATCTTTATTCCCCTCTCCAGACCTCTAGGGCCGCCCAGATCTTATTGGCACTAGAGCTATCACAGGCAATATCAGATTGAATAATCATAATGATGTTCTTTAGGCAATCCGCAAAGGAAGGAGGAGCCTCAGATTTCCAGGTTCTACAGATTTTCCTCCTGGCAATAATTACTACGTAGAGTACAAACTTTGAAGCTTGAGCATTCATACAGACGTCTGGCAAAAGTCCCAAAAAATATACCTCTGTCCAAAAGGAGACGATCTTCGAGGGGTCCATAAATATATGCCCATCATCAGCAGCTGGATACTCACATCTGGGGCAGTGGTTGATCGTCGTAGATACCTTAGATAGTTTCCCAGGAGTCCAGTACACTCTATAGGCCGCATATAGATGATTTCTCATGAGATTAGCCGGTTTAACTACCGCCTGTAACATAGTAAAAGAGTCACACCAGAATTTCGGTAAAGCATCCCCATTTTCAGAGAGATCACTGCCCCAGCGTTTCACTAACTCCATGTCTAGACAATCCCCTGTATCTATAAAGGCCCTTTACCAGAATGATACCTCACCTTTCCATGGACCAAGTCTAGAAATGGAGTCAATACTTGTACTCAAATCCTCGTTGCTCCATAGCTGTGTTACCCACCATGCGGACAGTTGATTGAACTTAAATCTCGTCAATATCCCACTGGTTATGTTCGAGATTAGGTCCCAGCTGATAAGTTGTGAATCTTTCTGGAGGTCTCCCCACAACATGATACCTGCTAGTCTAGGTGGTTGTGATAATTGGTCCTGAAGACATTCGGGGGTGCCTGGAGAATCCCATACTGGAGCCTGTGCCGTATAGTACGGTATTCCCAGACTTTTCCTAATGTACCCCCAGTTTTTTAGTGCCGCCAATAGGATCTTAAGACAGACCTTTTTGTAGAACTTTCAATTGCCAAATTTATAAAGGAAAAACTCCTGTCCCTGCGGAACATCCTGTAACATTGCCTGAAACAAAAGGCCCATAGAAGATAAATCCACCTTATTAGCTAACATTCTAAAATGTTTAAAATGAAAGGCACGACAATAAGAAAGTAGGTCAGGTAAAGCCAAACCTCCTATCTTCAACCCTCTCATGAGCTTTTTCCAAGCTATTCTCGGGGTTTTTGTGGCCCATATAAATGAACCGATTTTACCTTGAAGGGTAGCTAGATCTCTGTTATTAAAAGAAAGTGGAATTGAATTAAACAGAAATGTTAACTTAGGCAAAATGATCATTTTTACTAGGTTGACACTCCCATATATGTTCAGTAGTAGGTTCGCCCAGCGTGACAACAAACCGCCTACCTCCTTGGAAACCTTCTCCCAGCTGATTTTAGGTGTATCTAACAGCTTCTGTGCTAGGTAAATCCCCAAATACCTCATTCGGCCCTTCGCCCCTATTACGTTAGTGCAGTTCCAACTCATTATTTCGGTTTTCTCTTTGTTAACTTTATAACCAGAGATCTTACCAAATTCCTCAGCTAATTCAAACGGCCTTGGTATAGCTTTTACATGGTCAGACGTGTACATGAGAAGGTCGTCCGCATATAGGGCAAACTTCAATTCGAGGTTGGCAATCTTAAATGGCCAGATGAGGGGATGCTCTCTAAGAGAGCAAACAAAAGGCTCAATGTATATATTAAACAATAAGGGTAACAGGGGACATTCCTGTCTGGTGCCTCTTGAGATACTAAACCATTCGGTTAGGATCCCGTTAACTAGCACGTGGATGTAAGTACAGAGATTTGACAGCCTCAATAAAATTAATAGGAAAGCCAAAACTCCGAAAGGCCTCCTAACGATAGTTCCAGCTGACTTGGTTAGCGGCATCGATTGCAACAATAGTAAGTGGTAGCTTTTTTTCTGTTGCAAAATCACCCCCAAGGCTAGGAGGGTAAGCTCGTTAAGCTGTCTTCTGGGTATAAACCCTCTCTGGTCGGGATGTATAATGGTTTTAATAATTTTAGCCATCCTGGTAACCAAAATCCCAGAGAAGATCTTGAGATACGAATGTAATAATCAGATGGGCCTGTATGCCTCGATTTTTTGAGGATCTTTATCTTGCTTGAGGATTAGGGACACCTTTGCCTCGGACCATGATGGAGGAACACCTTCTCCATGTAGATATATTTTATTGAAGAAGGTTTTTAAAGCCGGCACTACCCTATCTGATAGACCCAGGTATATTCGACAGGTAGCCCATCTGGGGTAGCAGCTTTACCCCTATTCATTTTTTTGAGTTGCTCTTTAATCTCACCCTCCGAGATACTAGTAGAAAGATACAGCCTGTCAGCTTCGAGACAGTTGGGGTTGGTCTCTCAGATTTAGCCATGCCTTAGCCATGCCTTAACCACATCTAATCTATAATCAGTGTCCTCCTGGTATAGATCAAGCTTGAAGGATCAGGCTACCTCCCTAATATCTTCATCTTTCTGCAACAGGGCCCCTGACCCTCTTTGGACCGAGCTCATGATATGGTTCCTTACCCTGTCTACTCTGGATTTCCAGGCCAGCAGGGAGCCACATTTTTCTCCATAAGCGAAGTGCTGTAGTTTACTGGCCCATCTATCCTTAATAGTTTTATCCATCTTGGCCTGGAAATCAGCTTGTAGGGACACCAGCTCCCATTTGAGCTGTGGCATCAGACTTCGGGAGATCAAGGCTGCCTGTTGCAGCTCAGTCTCTTTGCCTGATCCAAGCTGACCAAGGACATCGGAACTTTGCACCTCTTGACGTACTCGATCGTGTCCCAGGCCAGGGCTAGACTGTCCGCAATTTGCCAACCTGGTATCCCACAGAACTGATCAGGGAGAAATATCTTCGCTATCACTTTCTTTAGGTGGTTGGCCATCACCTTCACAAGGATTTTGTAGTCCACATTAAGGAGTGAGATGGGCCTACAGTTCTTGAGATCTTCTCTCTCTCTCTTCTGTTTGTACAAAGTGTTATTTATCATGCCTTCACACAGGCATTGTGGCATACTGCCTTTGCCCACCATTTCCTCTGGGAGGTCAAGCAAGACCGGCTCATCAGCTCCCATAGTTCAACATAAAGTTCCACTAGGAGACCGTCATTTCTAGGCGTCTTGCCCCTCTTGGAGGTTGTATCGGAGAAGTGCAGCTCTTTCAGAGTGTAGGGCGTGTTCAGGCCCTATTTCTCTTCTGGACCCATTCTCTTTGAGATGTCCTCCAGGACTATATCTGCCATGGATCTCTATGACGACTTCTGTGGGTAGAGTTCACCATAAAACTCTTTTATGACTCTCCTGGCTTGCTCTTTCTCACTTTGGAGGTTTCCCTCCAAGTCCCAAAGGTCTTCCAGCAGTGTGCGGGTCGAGTGAAGTTTCTTGAGGAACGAGTTGCATTTCTCATCCTTTTCAAGGTTCTCGGTTCTGGTCTGGAAAATGATTTTCTTGGATACTTCCCTTAAGTGCCCTTTGAGCACTTTTCAGGTTTCCTTCAGTTTGTCATCCACATCCCATCCTTTGAGCTCAAGTCCATACAGTTGCTTCAGCTTGCTTTGCAGCCTCCTGAACGCACTCTTCTTTCCCCGCGCAGTGGCTCTGCTTGCATCCTGGAAGAAGCTCCTGAACCAGTCCTCCACCCATTTCCACCACTCTCAGGAAGAGTGAAAGAAGTCCCTCATGTCCCTCCACTCCACACATGCGACTTTGAGGTTCACCACTCACTCCTCGTTTTTCGGCAATGAGCAATTCAGTTTCCACGAACCTGGGCCAGCGGGGAACTTCCCTAAGACTTCCATCATCGAAATTGATGGCTCTGTGGTCAGAGAAGTGGATGTCAACCATGGAGCTTCGCCCAGGCTTTACTGTTGTGGAGGTGAATAGGAGGTCGATCCGTGAACGCACGAATGTGTCTGGCCTACTCCAGGCAAAATTCCTGGCATTCGGCCCCATGCTCCTGATGACATCCTGGAGGGATGCTTCACCTATCATCTCCACCAACAGCCTGGATGTCGCGTCCATCCCCAAAGAGTCTGACCCATTTCGTCTATCCATCTCTACTGTGCAGTTGAAATCACCACCCATCAGCATGGTCCAGGAGGTCACGAGTTTCATCCTGAGCATCTCAAGCCACTCAGTTTTCCCTGGGGGAATGGACATCGATAAGCCTCATGGGATCACCAGCAGCCGTCCATGAACAGCACTCTGCCCCCTGCTCAGGGACCTTGTCAGTGGCTGCTCAGTGACCTTGTCAGTGGTGAAATGCTTCCCCTTGATCAGAATGGCGACTCCATTAGAAACGTTACCTACCATGCGGATACCTGGGTAGTCACCCAGCAGACAACAAATGTCTGCTGTGCAAGAAACACTGTCAAGTCCCTCCCAAGAACTAAATTGAAGATATGTTTAGGTATTTCCACCTAAACCCAGAGGTCTAGGGGATTTACAATGCTGTGAAGGATGTTAGGAGCATTATTAGTCCTCCAGCATTAGCCTATCCAAAAGACAGGAAAAGTAGAGTAGCTAGGGAGCCCAACGTTACTGGGCTCTAAAAGCTGACCACAGGTTCTCAGGGTGGACAGGGGGTACTATTTTGCGCTCCTAGCTGCCAATTCACAGAACTAATCTGAAACAAAATCCTAAACTTACTGCTTTTGGTATTCACAGAAGGAACTTACAATTTATGGTATGCACAGAAATCACTTATGACTACTAACTTTACGTCCGCTCTCGGGACGGAATTTCCACACCCGTAGTGGGATTTCCGTCTCCGGGCCGGAATCTCTGCATTTGGGTCTGTTGATGATTTCAAGTGCCTACCATTCCCCCCTGGCTCAAGTTGAATGGGTGATCACTCATGATAATTAGTGCTACACACCTCTGTAACGGTAGGACCCACACTGTGTGTGCTCTTCTTTCATGCCTGAAATTGAGTGCATCTCATGTGGCAGCAGAAATATAAAGTTGCAACACACTTATCATTGTAGGTACAATGATTTCCTCCCAGATTCCAAGACCCACAGTGACTTCTCCTACAAGGTTGTCTGTGACATCTGGTCAGGGACCACACACTGAGCAGATGCGGGGCCATGGTAAGTAAACCCAAGAATAATGTACCTGAATGCTCATGCCCATGAAAGTGCCTTTAATCTCTGCTGTATTTTGTATGTGTTTTATATGGTATTTAACCACATACCAGATAACACCATGTTGGCTAGTGGAAGGATGACACAAAATGTATGTGAAGTGAGTGCTGAATGGACATCAAAATAGTATCTATTGTCATATTGAGTGTACTAGACACAACTGGATTGTAATTCAATGATATGAAAACTCTCTATCACAATTCTAATGGACAAATCATATTGAAATTGGTGTGGATGAGGGTCGCACTGGTGCCAGTTGTGTTCTTTTGTGATGGATATATGGGATGCTACGGTGAATCTTCAAGAAGTTACATTATAAAATCTCTTGGCTGAAAGGCACAACACAAATCCAGTGTAGGCGGCAACCATCAAATCTTCACAACTTACCCACAATGTGGGGTCTGAGTCAAATGTTGCATTCTGCTTGCCTCCTCTTTTACTGTATCCAACGAGATAAGTGAGTGTATAACATTAGAGGTTAGGATGTCTGCTGTGCAAGACATCATCCGTTGTTAGCTTAGTTTCACCCTGATGTATTTGATATTTTGATATTTATTGGCATTTGTAGAGCGCTAACTTTCGCTCCGGAGGGAGCATCTTGGCGCTGAGCACACAGAAGGTCGTCTAGGGGTGCATGGATCAAATAGCTGCGAGGACTGAGGAGTCAGACTGAGAATAAATCCAGGTTTTCAGAAATTTCCTGAATAGGCTTTCTGAGGGTGCGTGCCTAAGGTTGGGGGGGAGACGGTTCCATGCCTTGGCCGCCAGAAGGGAGAAGGTCTTTCCACCCTTGGATTTTAGTTTTATGCGGGGTTCCGAAATGAAATTGGCGCCAGATGACCTCAAGCAGCGGATAGGGATGTAGTGCTGGAAGCGCTTGGTCAGGTAAGATGGACCCAAGCCCCTGTTTGCTTTAAATACAGTGACTAGGAGCTTGAATAAGATTCTCTTATGGAGGGGCAGCCAATGAAGGGTGTTGAGGGCTGCAGAGGCTGAGGACCTACGGGGGAGTTTCAAAACAAGCCTGGCTGCTGCATGTTGGACACTCTGCAGCTTTTTCAGAGAGGACTTCTTGATGCCTGCTAGGAGGCCGTTACAATAATCCAGCCGGGAGAGGATAAGCGCCACCGCGACTGATTTCCTGGCTGTGATGGGCAGAAAATTGAAAAATTTCTTTAATTGCCTGATCAGGCTGAAACAGCGCCCAGCGGTAATGCGCACATGTTCATCGAAGCTAAGGGAAGCGTCAAATTGAACGCCCAAGTTGCGGGCTGAAGCAACCGCGCTTGGCGGTGCTTCAGAGTTATGGGGCCACCAGTCTTTGGGGGAAAAGAATGTGCCTTTACCTAGGGGAATTATTTCTGTTTTGGCGCTGTTGCATTTTAAATGATGCAAATTAAGCCAAGAAAAGACTTCTGACAGACAGTTTTGGAATCTGATAGCAGCATCCGGAAGTTTTTTATCGATAGTGACGACAAGCTGAGTGTCGTCAGCGTAGGATGTCACGAGAATCCCATGTGACTCGATCAACGTGAGGAGGGGGGCCATACATACATTGAAAAAGAGGGGGCTCAGAATGGAACCCTGGGGTACCCCCGAGATGATGGATCGTTCATCGGAAAGAAAGGGGCCCAAGGAGACCGTTTGAGAGCGATTGGACAGGAATGAGGTTATCCAGGCAAGTGCAGAGCCCGAGACACCAATCTCACGCATCCTATTAATTAGAACGACATGTGAGATGGTGTCGAAGGCCGCGGTTAGGTCGAGCAGGATGAGGACGGCCTGCCTGCCCTCATCCTGCAAGAACTTGATGGTGTCTGACAACTCAATCAAAGCGGTCTCTGTGGAGTGGCCGGAGCGGAAGCCAGATTGCTGTGGGTGCAAGATACAATGATTTTCCACAAAATTCTTTAGTTCCTCATGAACTAGTTGCTCAGTGATTTTGCCTAGCGCAGGGAGGAGTGAGATTGGGCGCATATTAGACAAGTCAGTGGGGGATTTATTTTGCTTTTTCATGAGGGGCTTGACTGTGGCCTTCTTCCACTCAGAAGGAACAATACCAGAGTCGAGGGATTCGTTCACAATTGCATTAATTAGAGGGTTGACAGCCTCAACAAGGTGGTGCAAGATGACTGGGGGGCAGGAATCCGTGGGTGCACCTGATTTACAGGCTAGTATGGCTTTATGCGTTTGCATTAGGGAAACTGCTTTAAATTTGTTTAATGAAGGAATAGTTGTGTCAGGCTCTTGGGTAGGAATAGGTGCCGGGGGGAAGTCCTTGTGGATATTATTAATTTTCTCCTCAAAGAAATCAGCAATTTGATCACAGAGGGCTTGCGAGGGGGGGATTTCAAGTGCCAGTGCTTTGGGGTGGGTAAAAGATTTCACGATGTTGAAGATTGTTTGTTGTTTCTGTTTAGCAGAGTCTATTGCTTGAGTGAAGAATGCCTTTTTTGCTTTTTTTATATTTGAGAGATATTGCTTTCTCTTGAGAATGTAAATGGATCTAGACATTGGATCGTAGGTTTTTCTCCATTCTCTCTCCAAAAGCCTACACTTAAGGTGGCAGTCAGCGAGGGCCGGAGTATACCAGGGGGCATTAGGTTTCTTTTTTCCTCGGACGGGTTTTTGGTTAACGGGTTTTGCATTGGCAAAGATTGGTCTCTCAATCCACAGGTGGAAATTTGTGGAGTCTAGAGACACGTCACCCGTGATGAACGGGGGTGGTACCCCTGGTTGAGGGTTGAGTTTGATGTACTCAGCTACCTTTTTCCAATTAATAGGAAAGGGGGTGTGAGGGAGTTTGATAGGAAGGGGGGGCAAAGTTTTGTTATTGATGGAGAAGGGAATGAGACAGTGGTCTGTCCAAATTTGTGGCACGGGGGTGGAAGCAACTAGGGAGGTCAAGTTGGTGCAAATGCCGTCCAGGGTGTGTCCGGCACAATGGGTAGGGAGGGAAACTAATTGGGAGAGACCAAAAATCTCAAGAGAGTGGCGGAAATTAAGAGCGTGGGGATCAGTATCGGATTCCAAATGAAGTCTCCAAAAAGAGTGAAGGTAGGGTAATGGGTAAGGAAGGCTGCCAGAGTTTCATCAAGGGAGTCCAGGAAAGTGGTGGCATTTCTGGGGGGGCGGTAGACGAGTGCTCCAGAAAAGGCGGAGGAGGAACTAGTTTGGATGACAAATCCCAGGGATTCACAGTCCTTGAGGGAAGCCAGATCAAATGTGTGGCACTTGAGTGCATTTTTTACAATGATGGCCAATCCGCCTCCCCGACCGATGGGTCTGTCTTGCCTGAAGATGGTGTAATCAGGGGGGAGAGCGGTGGCAAGGTCGGGATTTGAAGCATCATGCAACCAAGATTCAGTAATGAACAAGGCATCAAGATTGGCTGTTATAATAAGATCATGGATGTCTTGTCCATGTCGAGCTAAGGATCTGGCATTGATAAGGCCGCCATTAAAGGAGGTTGTCTTATGCCGAGGAAGAGGGGGAGGGGGTAATAGGGCTGGCGAGGCTGGAAGATGAACAACCACATGTAGTAAATGGATTATGGGAACAGAGGACACTCAAAGGATGGACATTAAAAATGTGTGATCTCTCAATCCAAAATGAGCTTTCTGACTTCATAGGTAGGGAAGCACAAATGACACACAAAATGTACCTGACTATTGCACATCTCATATATGAACTGATGTGCAAATGTGAAACTGGTCAGCCTGTCGATGTACACTCCTTTTTATTCATCAATAGACAATATCATACTCATGAGCCATGTTAGTCTTAACGGTGAAGGTGTAATCAATGTAATACGGTGGCGTCCTGGTTATTTCTCCCCTTCCTTCAAATATCAGTAACCTTCTCAAACACGTTTGTCTGTTGATGTGTCATCTCATTGATGTGAGCACTGTGTGGAGGTAACAGCTGGCAATTGCTGCATGCGAGGGGACCCACATGTAAAGTCCATGAGGTAAACATGCTGCACATTGTCCTGGAATATCCTATCAATGGTCATTGAGAATGACATATACATGTTAGCTCATAGCTACCATCTGGTGTACTGAAATATGGACATGTATGTCTCATCACAGCTGCTGACAGGATGACACCAGTACAGTGTACAACACCATCCCAGGGAATTCAAGATATCCTGGCTGCAGCAGTGAAACCCTCGCACGTGTCCATCAGGTAAATGTGGCATGAAGTGGGAGGGTATACTCAGACGTGAGTCCCTAGCTCATTGCACCATCAGGATTCAAGCAAGCCGGGCCGATGACGCCTGAAATGCCAGAAACCGGTCCCCGGTAGCTTGTCTCCTTTCTGGTGAAGAATTGGCTTGGTAGTTTGGTCTGCCCTGTTCCCATCATGCACTGGGACAGGAACAGACTAATTTGCATGTAGCCCCGTTCTGAGCTGGGATGGTGCAGTGAGCTAAAAAACGGTGATGGATCAAGCCCTGATCTCTTGACTGGGTAGGAGTATTCTGCATCATTCAGAAACTCTGTCCATCACCTTTTCCAAAATTGATTTTATCCACACTAAGTGTGGGAGGGTATACTCAGGCGTGAGTCCCTAGCTCATTGCACCATCAGGATTCAAGCAAGCCGGGCTGATGATGGCTGAAATGCCAGAAACCGGTCCCTGGTAGCTTGTCTCCTTTCTGGTGAAGAATTGGCTTGGTAGTTTGGTCTGCCCTGTTCCCATCATGCACTGGGACAGGAACAGACTAATTTGCATGTAGCCAGGTTCTGAGCTGGGATGGTGCAGTGAGCTAAAAAACGGCGATGAATCAAGTCCTGATCTTTTGACTGGGTAGGAGTATTCTGCATCATTCAGAAACTCTGTCCATCACCTTTTCCAAAATTGATTTTATCCACACTAACAGCCTGATTCATGAAGTAAAATTGCGGCCGCAATTGCAGCGAAAATGCAATTGCGGGCGCAATTTCCGTAATCGGCATTCAACATCAAACTTGCGAACTCGCAAACACATAATAGCGAATTCGCTATTATATTCGCACAATCCTGGTAGGAGAGCATTAGCGAATCTGAAAAAGCGACAAACCACGGATTCTGCGAAATAAATAGCGAATTCGCTATACAATCGCAATCGGTATTCATGAAAAATCGCAAATAGCGAAAAACCCAAAAATCGCAGTTTGTGCCGCGCAAATTAAGGACAACTCAAAGCAGGTGGTAACCATAAAAGCCATGCAAAAATTACATTTAAAAAACCGTTGGCCAATCACCAACAGGTTCAGGCCTGACCAATCACACATAAGGACAATCAGCAGCAGCAGCATTAGGAGTTCCACAATGCCAGGAATGTACATGGTGGTGAGGCGTCGAAGGCTACAGCGATTAGCACGGAGGAGACGCAGGATCCAGGACAGGATTTTCCGCCAGCGGGTCACCTTGCTGGGCCAAACCAGAGAGCAGATATATGCAAAATACAGGCTGAATTGGGAAATGATAATGCAGCTAATACAGGACCTTGACCCCCAGATGCAGCACCCAACAAGCCGTACCAATGCGGTGCCTACACATGTGCAGGTATTGTGTAGCCTGCACCTCCTGGCCTCCGGGAGTTTCCAGGGGATAGTAGCGGCTGCTGGGGGGATATCCCAGCCCACCATGTCACGCTGCCTCCACACTTTTGTTGACGCCATGCTCACCCAGCTACACCGTCACATCAAATTTCCCGCCAGCCCACAGGAATTGGACATGACCAAGCTACAATTCTACAATGTAGCCCATTTTCCACATGTACTCGGATACATAGACTGTACCCACGTCGCCATCTGCCCACCAGCTGCCACAGAGTATATGTTCCGCAATAGAAAGTCCTACCACTCCCTCAACATCCAGATGGTCTGCAATGCTAAGACATACATCACTGACATTGTCGCACAGTACCCAGGAAGTAGCCATGACTCCTTCATATTCCGGTACAGCGGCCTCCACACACGACTGGTCAGGGGAGAGTTTGGGGAAGGACACCTACTTGGTAAGTACACTTTGTCAACAATGTCACATTGCTATGAAGTAACAGCGCAGCACAGGTAATCACCATCTGCTGCTCTGATTCAGTTGACAGTGGCTACGCCCTCCGTGAATACCTCCTGACCCCATACCTCAACCCTGCTACACCCCAGCAACGGCGCTACAATATTGCACACATACGGATAAGGAATTGCATAGAAAGGACATTTGGCCTGCTCAAGAGCAGGTTCTGCATACTGCACAAGACAGGTGGGGCCATGTATTACAGTCCTGCAGTGTGCTGCCGCATTGTGGCTGTCTGCGCAATACTACATAACATTGCAACCAAGCGCCGGATACCTGTCGACATCTCTGGCAGTGAATCTGAAGGGGACAACCGGCCATCATGCACTGGGACAGGAACAGACTAATTTGCATGTAGCCAGGTTCTGAGCTGGGATGGTGCAGAGAGCTAAAAAAACAGTGATGGATCAAGCCCTGATCTCTTGACTGGGTAGGAGTATTCGGCATCATTCAGAAACTCTGTCCATCACCTTTTCCAAAAATGAAGTGTTTCCCTATCAATCGATCAATCAATAATTTGTAGAGCACACTACTTACCCGCGAGTGTCTCAAGGTGTTGGGGAAAAAAGGGGGGGTGCTACTGGTCGAACAGCCAGGTCTTAAGTAGCCTCCTGAAGGTTGGCAGGTCTTTGGTATGTTGTAGGCTGAGTAGAGGGGTGTTCCAGGTCTTGGCGGCGAGGTGGGAGAAGTATCTGCCACAGGTGGTTGTTCTTCAAATGCGAGGGACGGAGTGGAGCTGGCGGTTGTGGATGTAGCAGAAGAGTCGTCTGTTGAAGTAGGCTGGGCCGGTCTTGTGGAGAGCCTTGTGGGCGTAGATGAGGAGTTTGACGGAGATCCACTTGTAGACGGGGAGCCAGTGCAGGTTTCTTAGGTAAGGGGGGATGTGGCTGTGGTGTGGTACGTCAAGGATCAGGCGTGCAGAGGCATTTTGAATGCATTGCAGTTGTTGGATGAGCTTGGCCGGGGCTCCTTCATAGAGGGCGTTTCCATAGTCGAGTCCGCTACTGACAAGGGACTGTTCTTCTTGTATCTGTCGGGAAACACCTGTAGATCTTGTGGAGCATGCAGAGGGTGTTGCAGCAGGAGGAAGAGACTGCGTTGACTTGCTTGGTCATGGAGAGCGTTAAGTCGAGGATGACTCCCAGATTGCGAGCGTATTTCGTGGGTTTTGGGGCTACCCCCAGTGTCATTGGCCACCAGGAGTCGTCCCAGGCTGAAGGGTTGGAGCTGAAGATGAGGACCTCCATCTTGTCCATGTTCAGTTGTAGGCGGCTGCTCTTCATCCAATCGGCGATGGCCTTCATTCCTTTGTGGAGGTTGGATTTGGCAGTGAGGGGGTCCTTGGTGAGGAAGAGGAGCAGTTGAGTGTCGTTGGCGTTGGAGATTATGCTGAGGTCGTGCTGTCGGGTGATGTGTGCGAGCGGGGCCATGTAGATGTTGAACAGTGTCGGGCTGAGGGATGATCTCTGGGGTATGCCCCAGATGATTTTGAAGGCTTCGGATCGGAATTGGGGGAGGCAGATGCTCTGGGTTCTACCGGAGAGGAAGGAGGTGGTTCATTCCAGGACCATGTCTCGGATCCCTGTGTCGAGGATGTGTGCAAGTAGTATGCTGTGGCAGACAGTGTCGAAAGCGGCGGACAGGTCCATGAGGATGAGGGCCGCTGTCTCACTGTTGTCCGGTAAACATCCTTCACAACGCGGTCAAAACACTGTGGTGCCATTACGTCGCGTCTTTTACAATGCAAGTTGTTACCACGACCTGCGGGGGAGGGCCCTCTAGACTAAGGAATAGTAGATTTACTATTCCAACACCTTCCCTACTGTAAGTAGGCTGGAATTGGAATAGTAAATCTTACTATTCCTAAGTCCAGCACCCTACAGCGCAAGTCGTGGTAACGCAACGTAAAAGATGCGTTGTGATGTACCGCGATCATTTTGATCACGTTGTAACATCATACATCCCTGTTGTCCAGCAGGGTCCTGATGTTATCGGTGGCAGTGATGAGGGCAGTCCAGGTGCTGTGGTTGCCTCGGAACCCTGCCTGGGATGGGTCCAGGATGCTGTTCTCTTTGAGGTATCTGGTTAGCTGTCTGTTGACGATCTTCTCGATGACCTTGGCTGGGAATGGAAGCAGGGAGATGGGCCGGAAGTTCTTGAGGTCTCTTGGGTCCGCCTTTGGATTTTGAAGTAGAGCGTTGATCTTGACGTGTTTCCAGCTCTCTGGGAAGGTCGCGATCTAGAAGGAGAGATTGATGACATTGCACAGGTGGGGTGCGATGGAGCTGCTGGCTTCGTTGAAGATCTGGTGCGGAAAAGGGTCTGATGGGGAGCCGGACTGGATTGTGCTCATGGTCTTGATGGTGTCATCGATGTTCATGTTGGCCCAGGCTGGCAGGGGGTTGTGGTCGATGGTGTGCAGAGAGTCTGGTGTGTCGATGTCTGTTGGGGCTGGCTGGATGTTGAAGCTGTCATGGATGTCGACGATCTTGTGGTGGAAGAAGGTGGCGAGGTAATCGCACAGGGATGGCGACGGCGTGATGTTGTTGGTGTTGGAACTGGGGTTGGAGAGTTCCTTCACGATATTGAAGAGCTCCATGCTTTTGTGTGCATTGTTGTCGAGGCGGTCTTTGAAGGAGGTCCTCTTGGCAGACCTGATGAGGTGATGGTGGTTGCGGATGGCGTCTTTGTGGGCTGCGTATCTGTCCGGTATCTTTTCACTGTGCCATTTCTTCTCTAGTTTCCGGCAGGTTCACTTGGAGGCTAGGAGTTCTGGGGTGAACCAGCTGTCTCTCTTGCTGGTGTCTCTGTAGGTGGCTTTCTTCAGTGGGGCGAGGGTGTTGGCACAGTTGTCGATCCATCATCTGTGGTTGCAGGCAGCGTCGTCGGTGTTGGAGGGGTGGGGGGCTGGGCTGAGAGCGAGGTTTGCCTGTAGTTGGTCCTCGGTGACTTTGCTCCAGCAGTGGTGGGGGATCTGTTGGGTGCAGTGGTGTTGCTGAAGGAGTCGTGGGAGCTTGAGGAGAAGACGGGGTCAAGTGTGTGATCAGCGGAATCAAAACCATGACTAAGATCAAAATACCCTTTTGCATAAAACCTGCAAATGGGGCTTACAAAGTTACATACCTATCATAAGTCTCACATGTGCCTGTTTGTAAATTAGTAATACAGATGATTGAGAATGGTGTCACCTCCCCCTACAGATGCTGCATCGAGGACTGCTTCGTCAACAAAACCCTTTGAGGAGCATGGCTCAGCAGTTGACATCAGCGGGGATCGCAAAGGGACACAAAGCGACACAAAGCTGTGGCTGGAGCTAGTGAGTTTGCTTTTGAAATGTACATCTCCATTTCACCCTTCAGTGCTATGGTGTGAGCTGTCACTTCTGTTGATGCAAAGTACATTAGAACCAACACTTGTGTTGCACCAGACCTTATACCAGGTCAATTACTTATCCTGTTGCAACCTCTGTGTTCCAGGTGATGATGATGATGAGGAGGATAGACCTTCCACCAGTGTTGGGGGACGGGCAATCAAAGTGGAAAATCCACTGCTCCTCCAGGCAGTTATGTCGGCTGAAAGTACTGTGCAAGAGGAAGAGGAGGAAGTACCTGAGGAGGATGAAGGATTGGACGAGGATGGTGGCTATCTGTTCATCCTCTCAGATGATGAAGAGTCTGATTCCATGGACAGAACTATTCCCACATCGCCCACATTTTGCAAGGCCTCACACCCATCCTCCCAGCAAAGTGCCTCAGCCTCCTCCAAAACAAATGATTGCCTGTCCCCAGCATAGAGCTAACCAGCCTAAGCATGGGCGGAAAATCCGTTACGCTCGCGGATTTTGCGGATTTTTGGGAAATTCGCAATCCGCGAGATTTGCGAATTTCCCGCAAAATCCGCAAATTCGCACGCAGTGGATTTTTTTGGCGGCGCGCGGCGTTGGTGATACAATTTTTGCGGCGCGCGGCGTTTATCATCGTTTGCCGAGTTGTTTTTTTCGATAGTTTGCGAGTGCTGCGCCATTTTGGATCTTGCTGTGTGATCCCGCGGGAATTGGCGCGCGCGATTACGTCATCGCGGCTTGCCAGCGATAGTTTGTCAACGCGAGTACGGCGAGATCACGTCTCGCGGTACTTCGCAATTGCGAGATTTGAGATGCGGCGAGCGAAAATATAAATTTGCAATTCTGCACAAGAAATCCACCAGCAAGCAGCATAAACCTTCTAGAAATGATGATTTTTATCTGAATAACTCCTTAGTTTGACATTTGCCTGCACTTTTTTAGCGAGGAGTCCATTTTGGGGAGGGGGGCAGGGGGGTGGGAGGAAGGAAGTGCCCCACAGTCTTCAACTTCCTGTTCCTGTTCAGCAGGCTCCTCCCAGTGCTTTGTCCATCTCCTGGTCACTTTTCATTTGGGTCTGGAGCTGGAAGGATTACTTTTTGTGGATGCTGCTGGATATTTGGATTTGAGGCCTTTTTGACTTTCTTTGGATCACTGTTGGATTAGAAATTTTACAAGTAAGTTTGTTTGGGGCATTACAGTTGCTGCAATTAAAATTTTGGAATTTTCGATTTTTGGGCTGTTTTGGGGCCTTTTGCCCAGGGGTACTCAGTGGTGGGTGGACTGAGTCTTTCTGTGGGTTGTCTTGAACTTAAACATCATGGAGGCCATGGATGAATTGGGATTGTGCTGATTTTTCAGTGATTTTCGTTTTTTGGGGCTGTACTTTTGGCCTTTTCACCAGGGGTATTTGAGTCTAGCATGGGCCTAGTCTTTCTGTAGGTTGTCTTGAATTTAAACATCATGGAGGGCACGGATGGAATGGGATTGTGCTGATTTTTCAGTGATTTTCGTTTTTTGGGCCTGTACTTGTGGCCTTTTCACCAGGGGTATTTGAGTCTAGCATGGGCCTAGTCTTTCTGTGGGCTGTCTTGAACTTAAACATCATGGAGGGCATGGATGGAATGGGATTGTGCTGATTTTTCTGTGTTTTTCGATTTTTGACCTGTTGTTGGGGCCTTGACCAGGGGTAGTGAGTGGTGCATGGGCCTAGTCTTTCTGTGGGGTGTCTTGAATTTAAACATCATGGAGGGCATGGATGGCATGGGGATTGTGCTCATTTTTCTGTGTTTTTCGATTTTTTGGATTGCTCATGGGGACAGGCCATGTGGGTGGGGACCATTTTGAGTGCTGGTACAGCCAGGCCCTGGCCATGTGCTTGGAGGCAAGTGGCCATTTTGAATGCAGGCTTTGTTGTTAGGCCTCCAACCATTTTGCCTACTTTTCAACCTTTATTTATGCCCAGGGGTAGTGAGTCTTGCATGGGCCTAGTCTTTCTGTGGGTTGTCTTGAATTTAAACATCATGGAGGCCATGGATGGAATGGGATTGTGCAGATTTTTCAGTGATTTTCCTTTTTTGGGCCTGTACTTGTGGCCTTTTCACCAGGGGTATTTGAGTCTAGCATGGGCCTAGTCTTTCTGTGGGCTGTCTTGAACTTAAACATCATGGAGGGCATGGATGGAATGGGATTGTGCTGATTTTTCTGTGTTTTTCGATTTTTGACCTGTTGTTGGGGCCTTGACCAGGGGTAGTGAGTGGTGCATGGGCCTAGTCTTTCTGTGGGGTGTCTTGAATTTAAACATCATGGAGGGCATGGATGGCATGGGGATTGTGCTGATTTTTCTGTGTTTTTCGATTTTTTGGATTGTTCATGGGGACAGGCCATGTGGGTGGGGGCCATTTTGAGTGCTGGTACAGGCAGGCCCTGGCCATGTGCTAGGAGGCAAGTGGCCATTTTGAATGCAGGCTTTGTTGTTAGGCCTCCAACCATTTTGCCTACTTTTCAACCTTTATTTATGCCCAGGGGTAGTGAGTCTTGCATGGGCCTAGTCTTTCTGTGGGTTGTCTTGAATTTAAACATCATGGAGGCCATGGATGGAATGGGATTGTGCTGATTTTGCAGTGTTTTTCGATTTTTGGGGGTGTTCATGGGGAGGGACAGGCCATGTGGCTGGTGGCCATTTTGAGTGCAGCTACAGGCACTGGCCATGTGCTGGCAGGCAAGTGGCCATTTTGAATGCAGGCTTTGTTGTTAGGCCTCCAACCATTTTGCCTACTTTTCAACCTTTATTTATGCCCAGGGGTAGTGAGTCTTGCATGGGCCTAGTCTTTCTGTGGGTTGTCTTGAATTTAAACATCATAGAGGCCATGGATGGAATGGGATTGTGCAGATTTGTCAGTGATTTTCGTTTTTTGGGCCTGTACTTGTGGCCTTTTCACCAGGGGTATTTGAGTCTAGCATGGGCCTAGTCTTTCTGTGGGCTGTCTTGAACTTAAACATCATGGAGGGCATGGATGGAATGGGATTGTGCTGATTTTTCTGTGTTTTTCGATTTTTGACCTGTTGTTGGGGCCTTTTGACCAGGGGTAGTGAGTGGTGCATGGGCCTAGTCTTTCTGTGGGGTGTCTTGAATTTAAACATCATGGAGGGCATGGATGGCATGGGGATTGTGCTGATTTTTCTGTGTTTTTCGATTTTTTGGATTGTTCATGGGGACAGGCCATGTGGGTGGGGGCCATTTTGAGTGCTGGTACAGGCAGGCCCTGGCCATGTGCTAGGAGGCAAGTGGCCATTTTGAATGCAGGCTTTGTTGTTAGGCCTCCAACCATTTTGCCTACTTTTCAACCTTTATTTATGCCCAGGGGTAGTGAGTCTTGCATGGGCCTAGTCTTTCTGTGGGTTGTCTTGAATTTAAACATTATGGAGGGCATGGATGGATTGGGATTGTGCTGATTTTGCAGTGTTTTTCGATTTTTTTGTGCTCTATAACTGAACTGATGTTCCTCTGTCTTCCATTTTTTTTAGGTGCACAAGACTCAAGAGAACCACCAGTGCCAGGAAGAAGTCCTGCAGCGGTGTGTGTGTGCAGCATAACGTCACGCGACGTCACGTCTGGCCTCAGACAACTCTACAATTCGTGCAACTGCGGCCTGCTGTCTGACCTGCTCTGAAGAAGATGGCCCCAAAGAAAGGTCTCCGTAGCTCCTCTAGCAAGAAAGTTGCTAGTAAGGAGCAGAAGAAGCAAGTTACCAAGGAGGCTGGTGTGCCACCCGCCATGTTTTTTGGGAGAAAAAAAAAAGTACGCCTGCAGCAGCAGGATCTGCTGGGGACCAAGCTGGGAGCAGCACCCCTGCTCCATTGGGTTCAGTGCCTCCACCACCACGCCAACTTAAGTCAAAGCCCTTGAGTGCTTCAGAGGCAGTCAGTGTACTTCTCCAATCACCATCGACCAGTGATGTTGGCTCATCGCAAGAAAGTAGCAGCAATGTCCCTGAATCAACACAGGTTGTTGTAACTCATCTGATAAGTGTTGAACAACCACAGCCGCAACAACAACACCATGTGCAAGTACACGCCCAAGTACATGTGGAAGGAGAGGCAGCAAAAGGAGATGCGCAAGCAAAGGTGCATGGAGGTTCACAAGTGCCCACAATAGTTGTTCCTCCCGAAGTAGGGGCACATCAGGAAATCGACAATGAAGCCGAGGTATCATTGGAAGCCACTCCTCCTGATGATCATTCATTGTCTTCCACATCCCTAGCAAGGAAAAGATCAAGGGGGGTGTCTACATCTTCTTCAAGCCCACCTCGTTCTGATGCAAGTGATCTGTCTTGGGAACCACAACTGCGGTCTGACAGTGAGGCACACCATGATCTGACACCGGTACCTAAGCGTAAAAGGAAGGTCGTCCAAAAACTCAAACCTATGGAGTGTGATGAGGCTCAACAAGAAGTGACAGATACTGCTGGTGATTAAGCCTCTCACGATGACGACGAGCCAGTCATCACAATGGTCACTGCAGCCCCACCGGGCATGCAGCAGAGAGACATTTTGACCCTATTCCGAGAAGCTGCTGAGCGTGATGATGATGTCGGCGAGGAGGCAATGGAAATGGAATCATTAGATTTGGAGTTAAGTAGTACACCAAAACCTACCGCTTCCATATTTCTTCCTCGCAAGAAGGTACCCACCTCGTCCTCGACCTCAATTCGTGGTGGTGAAAGTGCAAAACGTACTGAAGTTCGGCAATCCACATCCTGCACTTCATCTGGCATTAGCAGCAGGACCACCACCACCAGTATCGCCGCCTCCTCCGGCCCCCAAAGACATTTCAAGTCTCCAGTTTGGGACTTCTTTAGTGTTTGCCCAAAAAAGGAAAACGTAGCCATTTGTAGCATTTGTAAGCTTCGAGTTAGTCGTGGTAAGTTTGGTACCAACTATGGTACCGGAGGCCAGAGAGGTCATCTTAGGAGAACGCACGATGTCCAATGGTTTGCGCACCTACACGCGATCAAGGAAGCCCGAATTGCACGCAATGAAAACGTTGATTTTTCATCTGATGATGACGAGGAGGAAGAAGACGATTCAAACACTACACTTACACCCAGTTCCCCTGTCAGCAGCACACCCCATGGGAGCCACACTAAGAGTGTGGGAGAGAGTGAGACATCAATGCGGAAAAGTTCATCAGCGAGCGTAACTGGGTCGAAAAGATCATCATCATCCCGTAAATCCTTGGTCCAGGGCAACATTAAAAAGATGTTGTTTACAGAAGCGCAATATGAACGCAACCACCCAATGACCCGTCTGTATAACACTAAGCTGGCTAAAATGCTAGCTCTGGACCTTCTCCCTTTTTCTTTTGTAGAAGGGGTTGGTTTTCTAGAATTAGTGGCAGCGCTCTGCCCTAAATGGAAGGTTCCTAGCCGGTTCTATTTTGCCCGAGTTGCGGTTCCAGCACTACATGAAGATGTTCTGAAGGTGATTGGGGCAGCTTTGCAGAAGAGTGCTGTTCACACTATACATCTGACAACAGACATGTGGACCAGTGGCGCAGGCGCTGATTACATGTGCATCACTGCACACTGGGTCTCTTTTTCAGGGGCTAAAGCAAAGCTAAACACAGGTGTTGACACGAACATTGTTTTTAAAGCTGCTCGGAAACATGCAACACTAGCCATGTTTGGTTTGGAGAAACGTCACACAGCAGAAAACATTTTGGATGTCTTTAACACAAAGGTCCTTAACTGGCTGTCCCCACTAAAACGCAAGGTTGGTTATGTTTCCACGGACAATGGCGCCAATATAGTGAAGGCCATGAGGGACGGTTACTATTTCAGAGTGCCGTGTTTGGCGCACTGTATAAACCTGGTTGTCCAAAAATTCTTGGGTAATAAAGGCAGTGCAGCGTACAGTGTATTGGAGACCTGCCGAAAAATGTGCAAGCATTTCAGCCATTCTTTTAAGGCCCGGAAGCAGCTGAGGAGCCTGCTATATCAACGTCAAATGCCAGTGAAAGCACTCATCCAGGAGGTGGTAACACGTTGGAACTCAACCTTCTACATGCTTGAGCGTCTGTATGAGCAGTATACGGAACTCGATCAATACTTCCTTAAAGAGGGTACAGAGGAGCTGAGAATGGGTGGGCCGCAATGGAACATAGTTGAAAGCCTGACACGCATGCTTCGTCCTTTTGAGTTCTTCACGCGTGCAGTCAGCAAGGAGGACTCTAATTTGGGAAAAGCTATCCCATTGTTGTACATGCTGGAGGACCAACTGAAGGAGGTGTGTTCTGTGTTTGGAAAAGATGACAAAAACCAAGACTCTTTGCTTCTGGCTGAGCAATTATTAGAGCTCCTACAAGGTGATGAACGTCTTAAAAAGATCCACTCAGAACAGCATTACATTTGTGCTACTATTCTGGATCCACGCTACAAAAAGGCGCTGGCAGGCCAAGCATTCTTTCCTTTTGATGATGAACATGTTCCAAAGTACAAACGTTGGCGAGCCTTGTCAGCCAAGAGGTTTGAAACAGAACGGCTGAAAATTGAAGGAAATGGCAGTACATCAGCAGGCCAGCCCCAGTCAAAACAATCCACTACTGCACCTGTGGCTGTGGCACAAGTGACCTCTCAGCCGTTAAAGACACCGGCAACCGGATCATCTGCACGAAACACAACAGAAACATTGGAGGCTGAAGAGGATTGGCTAGCTCTGCGTGGGTTTGGTTCTCAAAAGGTCAGAGGCACAGCAAGAGCTAAGCAAAGTGGAGGAACCTTGGATGAGGACCTTGAGTCGATGGTGAAGGACTATCTGAATGACTCAACAGAGGTCTATGTTAATTCTGACCCATTGGCGTATTGGCATGGGAAAAAAGAATTGTGGCCACAGCTCACCAACCTGGCTTTAAACTACTTGTCTTGCCCACTCGCAAGCGTGTCTTCTGAACGGGTTTTCAGTGCGGCTGGTGGGATTGTAACTCCGAAACTGAGCCGCCTCTCGCCCAAAAATGTGGAGAGGTTAACAATGATCAAGATGAATCAGCACCTCATACCACCAGATTTCAGAGTACGAGAGAGCGTGCCGGATGAAGAGGAGGTGGCCAGCAACATAGATGAGGGAATTTCTACTCTGTCAGGTGACACTGAGCTCACCTTGCCTGAATTCGCAGAGTATGATGACGAAGCCTTATTCTCATTCCTGGACCGTGATACCGAGCCCTGAAAATGAGACAACGAATCAATAACTTTCTTTTTCGTCCCTATTCACTTTTATTCCTGTGTGTCTGTCTTTCTTTGTTGTGCACAGTTAATATATTTCAAACTTTAATCAGATAATCACAAAATCAAGCCCATCAGCAGAACTGTCTTCGCTGGTTTGCTAATTGATTTGAAGTTGCCGCAGTCTGCATTCCTCAGGTTCACAAGTTCAGAAGAACATGCTCCTCTATCCTCCTCCTCCAGACTCCTATTTCCATCAAACCAGAGGGCTGGTTTATGCCCAATGAAGAAAGACTCAGCACTTGTGGGGGTGTTGTTGTACCTCTTTGCAGGTGAGTTGACGGCTCTGGGACCATTGTTGGGAAGCTCTAATACCGGATAAAAGTGGTTTGGACCAAATCCCAGGAAGAATTTTTTTTGTGTTTTTGATGACTTGCTTGCCTTTTAGGTGCTCTTAGGGAAGGTTCCGTCTGTTTGTGGGTGAGTTTCGTGGTCTGGGAGCATTGCTGGGACACTCTAATCTTGATTGCATTTGCTTTTCAGGAAATCCGTCGTGCCAACCCCGACTTATGGCCTAGCTACGCAGCGCGTTTGGACCGAAGGCCGAGAAATATTGCAAGTATGAGATTTTGCTTTTGGCCTGTTTGGGGGTGTTATGCTTCTTGGCGGGTGGGTTGGCGGGTCTTGGGGCATTCCTGGGAAGGTCTAATACCGGGTAGAAGTGGTTGGGACAAAATCCAGGCCGATTTTTTTTTGGCTATTTCTGACATTTTGCTCTATGTAGCGTTTTCGGGGGCCTGTTTGGGGGGCTTCCTGGTGTTTGTGGGTGAGTTTCGTGGTCTGGGAGCACTGCTGGCTATATATACTTTACTTTGCAAGAGGTTTGAAGCAAATCCATGGTGGCAGAGGGGAGTTAGGGCCTAGCTGCAGAGCGCGCGCGGAGTGATTTGGGAAATTTGTGAAAAATTGACTAAGTCCCCATTTTTGTACTTTTGCTCTTTGGCTGTTTGGGGGTCTTCTACTCGTTTTCTCCTGGGTTGACGGCTCTGGGGCCATTGCTGGGAAGCTCTAATACCGGATAAAAGTGTTTTGGACCAAATCCCAGGCGGAATTATTTTTGTGTTTTTGATGACTTGCTAGCCTTTGAGGTGCTCTTAGGGGGGGTTCCGTCTGTTTGTGGGTGAGTTTCGTGGTCTGGGAGCCCTGCTGGGACACTCTAATCTTGATTGCATTTGCTTTTCAGGAAATCCGTCGTGGCAACCCCGACTTATGGCGTAGCTACGCAGTGCGTTTGGACCGAAGGCCCAGAAATATTGCAAGTATGAGATTTTGCTTTTGGCCTGTTTGGGGGTGTTATGCTTCTTGGCGGGTGGGTTGGCGGGTCTTGGGGCATTCCTGGGAAGGTCTAATACCGGGTAGAAGTGGTTGGGACAAAATCCTCGCGGAAAAGCCTTTTGGCACTTTTTGTAACTTAGGGTTCGTTAGGGTTAGCCCTAGCAGCAGGATTGCATGTGTTTCGGGGTGTTCTAGATTTTTCCAACTGAGTTCTGGGGTCTTAGAGCACTCGTGAGAATGTGTAATTTTGGTTGCAAGTCATTTGAAGAAAATCCATGGTGGGAAAGGGGGGATTTGGCATAGTTAAAGAAAGCCTTTGCCACTATTCTTAACTTAGGGTTCGTTAGGGTTAGCAGTATTTCTATTGCATGTGTTTGAGTGGGGGGGATTTCGAGTCTTGGAGCGATGCTGGCTATGGCTACTTTTGCTTGGTTGCTTGCAAGTGGTTTGAATGCAATCCACGGTGGGTAATGGGTAATTAGGAAGGGGGTACTTCGGCCTACTTTTACTTTCAAAGTAAGTTTTGTCACCAGTTTTCTGCTAGGCCTCGTTTTTTGAGATTTGATTGGGGGTCTTCTACATTTTTGCGACTGGCTTTAGTAAGGGTCTGGGTGGGAGCACTGCTAGGAAGATCTAATTTTATTCTAAAACACAGTTTACAGTACACCTAGCTTGAGGGGCAAGATCCGCTACATTAATTTGCCCATACTTATTTATCCTTCAAAAGGTGACTCAGAGTACGCACTTTCAAAAATATTGTACTGTCTACTAGGAAAATCAAATTGTGACTTTTTGCACTCCACAGCCTACATACCTTATATTTATTTATCAGTGGTGTTGTAATATTATATCACTTCCTGTTTTTCGTTGAATAATTACAGGCCGGGTTTCAGTCTCTGCAATGGGGAAAAAAGGATGGAGTCAGGCTTCACAGTAGCGAGCCACAATTCAGCATCAGGCAGGCAGTGGACAGGGTGTCTTCTGGTGACCAACATCGATGGACGAAGCGTCGGCTGCAATGGAGGAGTGCCGCTAATAGGAGGATTTTTTTTCTGCAGGCAACTTACTTACCACTTCCAACAGGACCACTACAACCACATAGATACAGTATCCCTTGCCTTTTTCTCTGACTGTGACTGCATTTCTTGGATCTCTCTCTGCTTCTAAATTGATCCCTTAACACATCACTTAGTCCACTCCACTATCACATCTGCACCACACATAGTCATTTGTAAGTGCTCCTACGTAATTCGCAAGTCGCAGCACGCCCCAGCCTGTAGAGGACTGGGATGGCCCCAATGATGAAGCATGTCACCAAGGGGCAACCCTGGTGAGTGAGGGGACACCTAGAAAACAAGCAATTTCTCCTTTTCTATCTACTATACCTTCCAGACCAACCCCACTGAGTGTTGTTGTGAATGGATTTATAGTGACCAGCAAGGCTCTCGGGTATCTGGCTAAGTACAGAGACCTTATGTTGAATATCGTTATCAATAATTCCACACAGGCCCTGTACTGTCGCATTCTTTCTTCCACAGTTGTCGAATGTACTACTTACTTTTCACTGACATGCATGCAGTAGTGCATGCACTTTCAAAGATTGATGGATAGGTTTGTACCCAAAGAATTGTTTATGTTCCATTGTTTGTCTATGCTGTGCTTTTTTTTACAGGGTGTCTTCTGGTGACCAACATCGATGGACGAAGCGTCGGCTGCAATGGAGGAGTGCCGCTAAAAGGAGGATTTTTTTTCTGCAGGCAACTTACTTACCACTTCCAACAGGACCACTACAACCACATAGATACAGTATCCCTTGCCTTTTTCTCTGACTGTGACTGCATTTCTTGGATCTCTCTCTGCTTCTAAATTGATCCCTTAACACATCACTTAGTCCACTCCACTATCACATCTGCACCACACATAGTCATTTGTAAGTGCTCCTACGTAATTCGCAAGTCGCAGCACGCCCCAGGCCGTAGAGGACTGGGATGGCCCTAATGACGAAGCATGTCACCAAGGGGCAACCCTGGTGAGTGAGGGGACACCTAGAAAACAAGCAATTTCTCCTTTTCTATCTACTATACCTTCCAGACCAACCCCACTGAGTGTTGTTGTGAATGGATTTATAGTGACCAGCAAGGCTCTCGGGTATCTGGCTAAGTACAGAGACCTTATGTTGAATATCGTTATCAATAATTCCACACAGGCCCTGTACTGTTGCATTCTTTCTTCCACAGTTGTCGAATGTACTACTTACTTTTCACTGACATGCATGCAGTAGTGCATGCACTTTCAAAGATTGATGGATAGGTTTGTACCCAAAGAATTGTTTATGTTCCATTGTTTGTCTATGCTGTGCTTTTTTTTACAGGGTGTCTTCTGGTGACCAACATCGATGGACGAAGCGTCGGCTGCAATGGAGGAGTGCCGCTAAAAGGAGGATTTTTTTTCTGCAGGCAACTTACTTACCACTTCCAACAGGACCACTACAACCACATAGATACAGTACCCCTTGCCTTTTTCTCTGACTGTGACTGCATTTCTTGGATCTCTCTCTGCTTCTAAATTGATCCCTTAACACATCACTTAGTCCACTCCACTATCACATTTGCACCACACATAGTCATTTGTAAGTGCTCCTACGTAATTCGCAAGTCGCAGCACGCCCCAGCCCGTAGAGGACTGGGATGGCCCCAATGATGAAGCATGTCACCAAGGGGCAACCCTGGTGAGTGAGGGGACACCTAGAAAAAAAGCAATTTCTCCTTTTCTATCTACTATACCTTCCAGACCAACCCCATTGAGTGTTGTTGTGAATGGATTTATAGTGACCAGCAAGGCTCTCAGGTATCTGGCTACAGAGACCTTATGTTGAATATAGTTATCAATATTTCCACCCACGCCCTGTACTGTCGCATTCTTTCTTCCACAGTTGTCGAAAGTACTACTTACTTTTAACTGACATGCATGCAGTAGTGTATGCACTTTCAAAGATTAATGGATAGGTTTGTACCCAAAGATTTGTTTATGTTCACATTTGTTTGTCCATGCTGTGCTACTTTTTCTTGTCTCCCAAAACCTTTCCCAAAAACCCCCGTACCCATCCATTTTTCAAACCCTAACCCTCTTCCCCCGGGCTGTGTGGTTTTGATTGATGTGTGACTAAATTACAGCAATAAATCCACACACTTGCTGGGGAGGATAAGGTGATAGCAACAGGCTGGTGAAGAAATCCGAGGATATATTCTTACTCTGCTTGACAAACACCCATGGCTAATGTCAAAGAACTTCAACCGAATTAGTTATACTTTAACATTTGTTAGGCTACAATGTGGCACTGTTCTAGTGTACTTCTGTCACCTGCTATATTCTGTATTGTACCTTTGTATTGCTCAGGAGGACAAACCAGATTTCATTTTCTTTTTTTTCATAGGCAAGCAACTGCGACTGTGTCACACCACTAGTACCACCGCTATGAGGAAATTTTATCCGCCCAGGATTGCCAACCTTATTTGCTGTTTCCCGTGGAGCCAGCCCTGGGCCTAGCCCTACTTGCAAACAGAAATTACAGGTAAGATAGGCGTTTGGTTGGAGGTAGTATAATGGAGTATTAGGAGAGACGAGAGATTTGATTGACGGTAGTACTACTAAAGTCCTAGGACTATTCAGGAAAACAAACTTACTGTTATGTTAAACCCCCACCCACCAGACTCAAAAGCAGTAAAAAACAGGTATGGTCAGATAAAGTTTCAAAAAGTATATTTTTATAGGCCTAACAAAAGAATCTCCCGCAAGACCCTCCCTAACCCCAACGATTGTCCTTCAAAAGTCCCCAAAAATCACAACTCCCAATTCCCACCCCCCAAAAGTCTCTAAAAAAGGGGCAAGGGACACTATGGCAGGGTGCTGTTGGAATTAGCAGCCAGGGCATCATGCTCCTTGCGGAGGGTGGCAAGTTCGAAGCGGAGGCCCTCCACCACGTTCTTATAATTATGGACCTCCTGCTCCAGGTAGGACAGTCTGAGGGATAAGCGGCGCCGGTGTGCCTTGCAAATCCTGTGAAGGGCAGCTGCTTTCTTTGCTGCTGGGCGGTGGCGTTTGGCTTTGGTAGCTCGGCTCCGTACCGCTGGAGCACTGCGCTGGCTGGCAGCCCGCACGGAGGAGGATGCAGCTGTCCCAGTGGACGTTGTTGTTGTACCAGACTGCGTCTCCTCCTCCTCCAGGGCTACCAGCCGCCGATATTCAGCAACAGTGGCATCCAGCCTCCGTTGCCGGGCCATTCGAGCCAGCTCCTTCCTCCTTGATGGTGTCTTGGATTTCGAAGGAGCAACTACATGAAAAAAGAAAGACATAGTCTGTAACCAATGCTCCTTAAGATTAACACAAAATGATTGAGCAGAAAGTTGTCACAGTACAAGTAGCAAATTGAAAGCACAGTGCATAACTATTGAGGACAGTATCTATGTAACCTCCGACTTCTTCATCCTTGCTCTAACATTAGTGGGAGTTTAAGGAACAAATTCTACGAGCACTATGGACTTCTATTACAGTCGACTATGACAGTACACCACTCTTATTCTTCTTCTTCTCTCTTGTTTAGGAAAATTGGTACGTTATCTTATGCAAGCCGGCATAATGCCAGCGCAGTGAACTTGCACCCGAGAAAAACAGACGCACACCATGGTGAGTGAGACAGACTTGCGTTACTGTACCGGTCCAGTACATGCAGGTGGTGAAGCTCTTACTTTTCTATTACGGGTGGCACTGAGAATACTCTGTTAAAAGGGCTACTGCTTAATTAATTTAGCTTTCACCCTACAGTGCAAATGAGTATTAGAAAAGGAAAATGAAGAAGCTAAATTATCTGATTATCTATCACTTCACATGGGATGTATTTGATGACATATGGGATGACTTTAGGTGCTTTGCTTATTATTGAGTGAACAGTGATACCCCCACACATGAATGACGTACTACTACTAAATAACCCTGGGCGAAGAACTACGCTCCGTTCGCGGAGTTTGCGGAGTTTTGGCAACTCCGCTCTCCGCGGAGAACGCGAAGTTGTTGAATACTCCGCAAACTGCTGTGTAGCGTAGTTCTCGCGCGCTCAATAGCATTTTCGCGTGCGCGAGGATGCTTGTCGGTAAGATCGAGTTGCCGAACACGCAGAAACTGCAATTTGGCACAGAATAACTCGCGAACACGTTAGTAGTGACCGGAAATAAGGGGACGCGAGCGGGCGGGACAAACCTCATGGGTAACTTCGCGCGCTACACATCCCGAGCATGCAGGCAATCAATCAATCAATCAAGATATTTGTATAGCGCGCTACTCAACCAGAGGGTCTCAAGGCACTTGGGGAGGGGGGTCCGCTACTGCTCGAACAGCCATGTCTTGAGTTGCTTCCTGAAGCAGAGGTGGTCTTGGGTCAGACGGAGGTGGATGGGGAGGGAGTTCCAAGTCTTGGCTGCCAGGTAGGAGAAGGATCTTCCTCCCATGGTGGATCTTCGGATGCGTGGCATGGCGGCGAGGGCGTGGCTGGTCGATCGTAGCTGGCGGGTGGGAGTGTAGAAGGTCAGGCGGTTGTTGAGGTACCTGGGGCCCAGGTCGTGGAGGGCCTTGTCTGCGTGGGTGAGGAGTTGGAACGTGATTCTCTTCCTGACAAGGAGCCAGTGAAGGTCTCTCAGGTGTCCGGAGATATGGCTGTGTCGGGGGATGTCCAAGATGAGTCGTGCGGAGCCGTTCTGGATGTGTTAGAGTCTTTTCTGGAGTTTGGCTGTGGTTCCGGTATAGAGGGTGTTTCCGTAGTCCATTCGGCTGATGAAGAGTGCCTAAAAGAAAAAAGAATGGAGTCTATAAAAACATTTGGCTTTACGGACGACGACTTCGCCAAAATGCTTGGCCTCCCAGTGGATGGCAATCAAGACTTTACTGTACCTAAAGGACTCAATGGGGATTGGAACAAACTCCTAAATCTTCGAAAAAAATCTAAAAGAACGGAACTACATGCGAAATTCATGTTAGACTATCTACGAGCTGGCACCATTCCTATTGGGCTCAGAGTCCGGAACATCCCTGGTATGTTCATCGAAGTCAGACAATTCCTGGAGCGATGGGCGTTGATATCCAACCGTTGCTCCAGGGATTGGATGATGTTGATTGTTGAAACTGCACGGACTGTTATGGAGATTTTGGAAAAAGAAATCAAGGAATTAGAGGATAAGCTTAAGGAAGGGGACTCAGTGGAAGAAGGGAAAAGGAAACTGGAAGAAATACAATTTGAGTTGGAATCCTTCTCGGATTACCTGCTGAAAAGAAAAACAGAAAAACTAAGGAAGGATGTCAGAATGTTTTCACAAGAAAGGGCCTATCCCTATTTGGGAACTAATTTCTATAACGCCCAGGAAGAGAGTGTTCCTAGGGGACAGGCACCGAGATGGGGACAAGGACGAAAAATAACCACCTTTTCGGAAACAACAGACTCCGAAGGGGATACCCCTGAGGAATATGATCCTGGGTATGAACAGGAACACAACCCCAATCAAGGACACTACCCAAACAGGGGGAATAGAAGGGGAGGATATGACCGCAACTATCAACCAAACCGTTTTTTAGGGAACCGTCGGGGCAACACCCGTCCTCCCTCGAGAACCCCTCAAACGAGGAGTTACCAACAGGGTCGCGGTCAGCCCCAAATGTATGTGCAGACCCGCCAACAGCAATATTGGCGAACATAAGGGGACTCCCTGTTTTCAACCTGTCCAATGAAACAGTAGATCCAGAAGTCATCCAACTGTTGTCTAGGGGCCTCTCATTCGTACCCTCGTCCAACTTCAATAAATTTGAACTAAATAAAGACTTACAACTTTTCTTTAGAAAGATACGCCTCCAGAAATTCTTCCTGAAAGCTCCTCCTTCTAATAATGAGAACAACAGATCTGGTTGTAAACCACCATCCTCTTTTACACCCTCTTTGGAGATGGTAGGACCGGAAGTCAGCGTATTTGAAAAATCTGTCATGAACAAAATTACTAAGATGACCAAATATGTGCCCCTACCCAAGGACAATTTATCAGCTAAAGAAAAGAAAGCCTTAAAAGACTTGGAAACCAACAAAAATATCACGATTAAACCTTGTGGCAAAGGTGGAGGGATAACACTGTTAGATACGAATGACTACAAGAGGAGAATGAATGAACTACTATCGGCCTCTGGACATTATACTCGGATCATGAGGAACCCCGAAAACGCCTTGAAAAAACGGATACTAACAATGGTACAAAAAGCAGTTACTCGGGATCAGATTTGCGAAGCGGAAGCAGAATTTCTTACTCCGTCCAATACCAAAATACCCATCATATATGGTTTACCCAAAACCCATAAGAACAGCACTGATCCCCCTATGCGACCGATAGTCTCGACCATTGGCTCTGCCACCGAGCCATTATCCAAATACATCGATAAATTCTTAAATCCCATGGTGACAGAACTACAATCTTACGTACGAGATACTGGACACTTTATCCAGCAAGTGGAGGGTATCCCATTCCATGAAGAATCTGAAATCATGGTCACATTGGATGTGGAGGCTCTATACTCCAATATACCGCAACAAGGAGCTTATGATGCCATCGAGACTGTACTCTCCAGGAAGACCACCATAACGAACGCTGAATTCATCCTGCAATGCCTCAAAGTGGTATTATTTGATAACTACTTTGAATTCGACAACACCCTATATAGACAGGCAACAGGTGTTAGTATGGGAGCTAGCTGTGCACCCAGTATTGCCTGTCTATATATGGGGGAATTCGAAAGGAAAAACATCTTCAATGAGATTGCCCCCTTCTTCGAGAACATCATGAACTGGAAACGGTTCATTGATGATATCTTTTTTATTTGGAAGGGGGCAGAAGAACAACTGACAGAATTCATTGAATGGCTTAATCTGGCAGATACCAATCTGAGATTCACTAGCCATACCAGCAGAGCCAGAATCGAGTTCCTAGATATATGGATTGAACACTCAAATAACATCATTAAAGTATCCCTGTATACCAAACCTACTGCTCGCAACACCTTGCTGCAATATGCAAGCTTCCACCCACGCAGCCAGAGCGATAGTATCCCTTACAGTCAGTTCCTTCGGATTAGGAGGAACTGTACTGACCTCCAAGATTTTCTAACCCAGGCAGACATACTCCAAGAAAAACTGCGGTTCCGAGGATACCCCCCGAGGCTGGTTAGAGAATCTTTTAAACGAGCCAGATACACCAACAGGGAATCCATGTTTATGGGAAAAGAATCCGAGAAACTGAACCAGCTGGTTTGTGTAACACGCCACTCTGAGATGAACCATAAAATCAGACAGGCTGTGAATTCTAGTTGGCACATCCTAAACCTGGAAAACGAAAAAACACACCTAAAACGACCCATCTTTGCCTTCAAGAAGAACCAGAACTTGAAGAATCACCTGGTAAAGGGGAGAATACAAGAACCTCCAATGAACATACAGACCACTATGACAGGAATGGATCCAATATATGGCAACCATAAGTGTGGAACTTGCCATATTTTCCCCCAAGCCATTATAGGTGATACGGTCATTACCAACACGCGTACTATCTCAGTTAGCAGGAACACCACGCTGACCAATTGTCGTACCAGCAATATTATTTATCTTCTACTGTGCCCATGCAACCTCCCATATGTCGGAGAAACTGGAAGGGAATGCCGGGTACGAGTAGGAGAGCACAAGTCAAATATCAGAAACGGAAAAATGACAGCCCCTATTGTGGCCCATTGGCTAGAGAAAAATCACAAAGACACTGAAATTCGCTGGTTCATTCTCGAAAAAATAAAAGCTAGTCCGGGTACTGATCCAACATGCCTTCGGAAAAAACGGGAGGTCTTTTGGATCTTTTTCCGTGACTCTGTAAACAAAGGATTGAATGAGGAATGCCCTTGGCACCAGGCCTTCCTGTAACACCAACCCGGGACCTTTATGCCTAAGAATAATGAATCGCGGTCTAGCCAACACATGGTCCAATCTTCCTCAATAGTGATATGAATAAAGGCCAAATCAGGACTAAGAGCCAGATAGAAACATCGACCCTATTAGAAGGATAGACCCCATAATCATTAAGCAATGCTGGATGCAGTATATATCAAATGGAAGTGAACCTTTATGGCTGCCTATCTATTTATATATTACTAACCAAGGTGATTCTGGGGGAAAAATTTTTTTTGTCTCTGTTATCCTCCTTAAAAAATCGAACACATTCTTTTTCACTACCAACTGTCTGGAAAAAGATCGAAATATACATTTCTTTGGGAAATTTTTTTTTTTTTATATAAATAGATTATGTTAACTGTCGATTCACGAAAAAATATATATTATTATGCGATATCCATATTATGAAACTTAGGTTTATATGTTGGTAATCGGATTGAGAATAGGAAATAAAACGTGATAAACGGTTTTTTCAATATGGCTGCCACATTCCCTCAAATGATGGGTTAAACAGCATTTCCATCCTCGGTATGGTATACCCAAGATGGCGACCAAAGACAGGGGAAATAGAATAGTCCGTCTTTCCTTTCTCTCACTTAATTAGGAACAGCTGATTCTACACTGTGAGCGCGTAAATTAAGAGGCTTAATAAGGAGCTGGAAATTGTTGGGAGTTTTATCTCCCTCCTTTGGCCGGCAGATTGGGTCGGCGGAACACCACACGAAGGACAACTGCTAGTGAGACGAAGGTAAGCCCTCGAGACTGAGCACGTTACCACTATGATACGTGTTGATCAAAAACTCAATCCTGAGCAATCTATGTGTCCCCGCTCCCCAGGTACCGCTTGAGGCAACCTTATCCCCCTTTGGAACTGCTGCGTAATGGGCCATTAGAAAAATAACAAAGTCCAGTACCATCGGAACCCCGTGTTGGTTATGAAAATACCTCTGTTGTCTAAAGGTAAAAACCACGCTAGGAAGTATATATATAACAATGAAATGTAGGAATTGAGCTTTGTAGCCTTACCGAGGTGTCCTTTATTTATATTTTTTTAGGAATGTCAGAGACAAATGTATTAATTGTTTAGCCGGTGTTCTTCGAAAAGGAAACACGTGATCTTTTTGAGCCTTACGACCTAAAAAAACTTTTCTGGTATGTATTGGTAGCCACTATAGCTTGGTAAACAGCGAGACGTGGGTTCAATGAACCTACCCAAAATGTTGTGTCCGCAAAGGAGAAAAAGTAGCAGCACTCATGGCGAATGAAGGGCATTGATGTAGCGTTGTTTCCCTTGACAGGCTTTATTGCGATGTACTAGCACGCAGACCCCATATCATCCCCTGAAAAGGAGAAGGGTATTAAAACTACACGTGTGGTGCCGACCAAATGTGGTAGGTATCTCTTAACTTACGCAATGCTAGGTCAGTCAGACGATAACAAGCCTTGTTTTAAATATCATAACCTGGTAAATACGACCCCCGTAAGTAATAAAGCAGCAGGCTGAGTTATTTAAAAAGACTTCCGTGTTACCCTATGGCTATGAGTACTGATAAAGGCTAAGGGCCAATTGTATATATCGATTTGTGACGTTTCTAGGAAAACTATCAGACCTATGTAAAATTAAATATGGAATATATATAAAAGAAGTAATGTTACCCTCTCCCTGACAGAATCTAAATAGGTTGAAACCTGGCTTTTTATACTACTATCGGTTTCAGTGACCGTCCACGTGCGAAGAAGTCGTCTGACGCCTGAAACCCATTGAGCAAAAAAAGTGAAAACCAGGTAAAATAAGGAAGTGATAACGCAATAATTTACTATAATGAATGCTGGAGGGTCGTTCTCTGTTAAGTATAATACCTTAATGAGATAAAATAATGGTGACGAATTCAGAAAGAACCAAACTACTGTGGGCATGGTCAGACTAAACCTTCCAGCCTCAAAAGGGATGTACACCAAGATACAATGATTAGTTAAACTGTCTGACGATCTTGGACTTGGTCCTGGGTCAACACTACTAAATCATGCATGTACTAAAGAGAGGTGTGCTAGGAGAGAGTATGAAATGTCTTGAAATATAAATATGTACGTATGAGTAAGGAATTTATGTGGTTTTGAATGTGCTCTTTGGTCCATACAGTCTAGGCTATCACTATGCCTTCCGAGATTCCACTAGTTGGGGAATCTTCTCTAGGGAGTGTTTCTAGAATGTTTGACACTACATGGCAATATATGGTCAGATATAGGAGTTTTTCTCCAATGTTTATCAAATGCACATAAAAATAGGCTAATGTTTCCTTAAATGTCTGAAATTAACTATGATCTCTTTGAGGAAAATGAATGTTGAAATGATAAATTTGAAAAAAATGTGTATCTTTATATGATAGTAAAATGTATTTTTTACTGATTATTTTGCAGAATTTTATTATTGTGTCCGCCCCAGTAAACTGCCCCTTGCCCTGACGAAGGTGCTGCCGCTTTGGCTTGTCACCGAAACGCGCGTCGGCGTATGTCTCCAGAAACACAGCTACGGTCCACTTTACATCAGGACCTATAGTCAAAACCACCTATCTGGAATAACATCTTGACATATTCAGCACAGGAACCATCGTTGTGTTGTATTTGCAAGGAGTAGATAAACTGAATGATAGAATGAATGATGTATGATATTCGTTTAGTTAGAGTGGGGAGTGAGTGTGAATGATATGGTGTCTATAAAACATTGGCTGTTACTGGGTGGGACAAATTTCCCCTATGTCTATTGTCCTTATATAATTGTCTGTTTTATTTATGGTATATATGCACTATTGACATATTAAAATAATGAAAAAATCTTTTTTATCTGTGTGATCAGAAAACAACAAAAAAATAATAAAAATATATATTTTTCATCATGAATTGTTTAGCCTATTTAATTTGACCATTTAATTGTGATGTTTGGTGTCAAGCTCTAGGTTAATCACCCCTTCATGTATATCTCTTGGACCCTCTAACTAGGGCCTATTTATCCTGAGGCAGGGTATTCTCCTTTTCTTTTCATTGGTTTCTTCCCCCCTATCTCCTGCCATATCATTAAGCAATCCTCGGGGAACCCCCTTCTTTGTTTGTTGTTTGTTTTGAAGAGTGCCGGTGTGACCGTCTTCCTGGTTTTGGTGGCGAGCCATGGGAAGATCTTTCGGAGCATGCGTAGGATGTTGAAGCATGATGATGAGACGGCGTTGACTTGTCTGGTCATCGAGAGGGAGGAGTCCAGGATGAAGCCCAGGTTGCGTGCGTGGTCCGCTGGTTTGGGTGCGCTGCCCATGGCAGGGGGCAACTAGGAGTCGTCCCAGGCGGAGGGTGATGATCCAAGGATGAGGACTTCCGTCTTGTCTGAGTTCAGTTTCAGGCGGCTGTTCCTCATCCACTCGACTACGTCTTTCATCCCTTCGTGTAGGTTGGTTCTGGCAGTTCCTGGGTCGTTGGTGAGGGAGAGGATCAGCTGGGTGTCGTCGGCGTAGGAGATGATGTTGAGGTTGTGTTGGCGTACGATGGCTGCGAGGGGGCTCATGTAGACGTTGAAGAGGGTGGGGCTGAGTGATGATCCTTGTGGTACGCCGCATATGACTTCGGTGGCCTTGGATCTGTACGGGGGAGGCGGACTCTCTGGGTTCTTCCGGTGAGGAACGAGATGATCCACTCCAGTGCCTTCTCTTGGATTCCGATGTTGCTGAGGCGCTGCACTAGGGTGCGGTGGCAGACCGTATCGAATGCTGCGGAGAGGTCCAGGAGGATGAGGGCCGCTGTTTCCCAGTTGTTGAGCAGGGCTCGGATGTCGTCAGTGGCTGCGATGAGGGCGGTCTCGGTGCTGTGGTTGGTGTGGAAGCCGGACTGCGAGTGGTCGAGGCTGGTTGGGCGAGCGCAATTGGTGATCCACTGTGTGAGGTTGTTGGCTGCTTGGTTGGGGTCCGTTGAGCTGGCGGGTGGGTTCTGGCTCAGTGAAGTGGTGAGCTGGTCGGTGGTGATCTTGTTCCAGTTCCTGCGGGGAACCTGTTGCGGGTGGTGGTGAGTCGTGGTCTTTCTGAAGCTGAAGTGGACGCAGCTGTGGTCTGTCCAGTGGAGCCCGGTGGAGTGGCTGAAGGAGATGTACTTGCTGGAGGAGAAGATTAGGTCAAGCGTGTGTCCGGCGTAGTGGGTGGGGGTGTTCACCAGTTGCATGAGTCCGAGGTTGGCGAGGTTGTCCAGCAGGGTGGTGGTGGTGTTGGTTGTCGTTGTTGTTCTCCCGGTGGAAGTTGAGGTCCCCTAGGAGGATGTAGTCAGCGGAGACGAGGGCTTGCGGGCTGATGAAGTCTGCGATGTCTTCGCTGAATTGTGTGCGAGGTCCTGGGGGTCTGTAGATGAGGGTGCCTCCGAGTGTGGTCTTGGGGTCGGTGTGTATCTGGAAGTGAAGATGTTAAGCGGCTGTGAGGGTGTCGTCTGAGTTGGTCGTGATGCGGATGGTGTTCTTGTGGACGATGGCGATGCCTCCTCCTGTCTCGTTGACGCGGTCTCTCCGGGTGATCTTGTATCCGTCCGGGATGGTGACGGCGTTGTCGGGCGCTGAGGAGGTGTTCATCCATGTTTCCGTGAGGAAGGCGACGTCTGGAGATGTGGTGTTGAGCAGGTTCCAGAGTTCCACGGCGCTCCCGAAGAAGAAAAATGGCTTGCGAACTGGTCAAGCAAGCTACTACGCATGCTCGCGGAGCAATGCGTAGTTCGCGGAGTGCAAGTGCATCTTCGCGTAGCTCGCGGAGTGCGGCTACGCAAACTACGCCCAGGCTTACTACTAAACTAAAGTTATTAAGGGAGGTAGGGAGTGTCCACCGTAATAACTGGATATATGCTGTGCTTGCAGTTGCAGTACAAACTACTGCTACTATTCATGGTAGTCTTTGGACAACGTTACAACTTCTTTTCCTTGCCTTTCCTACACTGGAACGGACGTGCGGGTGCGGTGTTACATGCTCTTCAAAGTAACACTTAGTTCATCCAGTGACCGTCTACTCTCTCTAGATTCACATATGCTATCTAAGAGTCAGATAGTACCATGAATGATCCAGGCATCCATCCATTCAAAGTATATTGCACACATACAGTTTCTGTCTCACCCACCCAGGCTGTTCTCCTTCCACCCATCCTTGCTTCATCATTCACCCAGCCATGCACCATACCATTTTCTTACCTTCCCAGCCACCTCGGGGACCAAGCAAACACATATCATTCTTCTTTGCCAGTCATCATTACATTTCTCGTGCTTCCACACTTACACCCTTCTTTCGCTTTTCGTTCATCCCATCCATCAAGTTCACCTCAGATCTGATTGGGATTCTTCTCGCCAAAAACTTCACAGCTAAGTCGAAGTACATTTAGAGGAGGCTACTACCTGCTTTTTTTATAATACACCCGTGCAGAAAGCACACTCTGCAGTCTTCAATCCCAATGACTAAGGAATGTATAGCTTACCTCTGCCCGCCACCACCGTGTGAACCCTCAAAGGCATGTCCTTGTCCGGCACTTGCACCGCCTCCTCCCCAGAGTTGTCCTCCTCGTCCAATGCCACCACCACCTCCGCGCTGGCCCCGTCTCCAGATGTTCAACCTACAAAGTACATTTAATAATGTTAGAATACACCACTCACTACTATATAATATTTGGTCTAGGAGGAAGAAAGAAATGTGAAAAAAAGTGTACAATTTAATAATTTTTGACTGTGTACTCTAGAGTAAAAATGTCCCTTTTTCCAGGGAAGGCTGTTGTCTTGCTGCACTTTTTGGCACAACTGATGAATGTTTGCTTTTTACTTTTTAACACGCACCACTTTTTCTCCTAACAGACAGAACCTTGACTTCTAAGAACACGAGCAGGATCAAGTTCAAACCAGGTGAGAGCTCGGCTCGACCACAAGAAATGTGTCCAATTAATCGTCAGCACTAAGCACTTTTCCATTTTCAGTTACACGTTCACTTTTATGACAAACTTGAATTTAATAAATGTGTTTACTTTTAATAAAGCTTTTAAACTTAAATAGACTCTGTGGTTTTTGGTCCTCCAGACTAGAGTGGATGAGCTAAAGGTTTTCGAATTTTTGCAAGCATGAGTCCGTGCCTCTGCCATCGGTGACTTTGGGAGCTAAATGACTCTGCCACACTATCTAGTCAGTAAGGAGATTGGGGGTTCAACTACAAAGTCTGTTATCACTGAGGTATGTGGAAAGTCTAACAGTTACAGCACCTATTATAATTGATAAGCTAAGCGATGCATTATTTAGTGTCCATAGTTCTGTTTGTGCAGATTTGTCCCTGCAACAGTAGTAGAATGGATTGTCCTCCTATCCAAACCAAAAGTAAAGTAGTATCTTATTATTTCTTGGTGGTGGTCATTCACCTTTTTATTGTTGGCAATGGTCAAAGCATAAACATTTAGAATACTTGAAAAGACATTATGGACAATCCCAGAGGACTACACTCATAGAGCTATTGCTGACTAGAATGGGAGTCCAATGGAAATGCCAAATGTGCAATCTTAGTTAGCTACACAGACAGACTAATAAGAATAATCTAGTAATACCACACGGAGTCATAGTCGAGGCAGGATAAGAATTTAGATCCTGTCTACAAGAAGATCAAAGACGATTTAGAAAAAATCGAATGAGGAACGCTAGGAAAAAATAAGTACTCTATATTAAAATTAAAACTTACTGGGGCCAGCAAAGGAGTCCTCGACTGCCCGGTCCTGGCCTGCATCAACAACAGCACCCTCCTCCTCCTCCTCCTGTGTCCTCCTCTTGCCCCTGGGGGAAGCTGATGTACAACATGAAAGAAAGAAAAACAGAAAACATGGATGATATTTCTCAACCAAATCAAACATTTAAAAAAGAACTAACAAAGTAACAAAATATTTTTGCGAAATAGCAAATAGGGAACGACTCCACGGGATATATTATTGACCAATCTCATGTGGTCGACTACGTCATTACTTTAGTATTGCTTGATTTGAGGACCGTCTAATTGGAAACTACCCTATGTAACTCACTAAACAAAGTACTAAAAAGGTTTGCCTAGGATTGGCAGGCAGCAGTCCGCAGCACGCAAAGTGACAGCCAAAGTCCATCGTGATTGAAGATCAGCGACAACACTAAAGTTTCCTACTACATTCACCAGTCATTAAAATACTCAAACTATTAATCCACCACCACTATTTCTTCTTATCGCCATGTGTACAAAGGAAGGACTGGACTTGAGTCTGTAGGGGCTGATTTAGAAGGCCCTTCCGGCTCTTTTGCTCCATTGTTGCGTGACTTTTGTGACGCAGCGACAGCACAAAAGAGGCGTAATGGTGCGGCGTATATTAACAACGTGACGCATCTGGGAGATGCATCACGTTGTAAAGCCCTGCGCCAATAGGGGTGGTCCGGCGCAAGGGAGGGCGTTCCTGCGCAGGAACGCATCCTAAAACTGGCTGAGGGAAATCTACAAGATTTCAATCAGTCACTTTGAGGACAATGATGCGTGACTCAAACCCTGCGCCTGCTTGAAGCAGACGTACGGCTTGACGCAGCATTGGGGAGATAGGGCACCCCAGAGCATTGATGGAGCTGCACCATCGTTGCGACGCAACTCCAGCAATGCGCCGCCTTTACGGCACAGATGCGTAACGCTTTGGTGACGTTTTGGGCCCATGGCGCGCCGCATTGTAAATACGGCGCACCATGGGTGATGGTGGCGTGACGCACAATTACTGGCGCATCCCTGCAACTTTGCAGGGATGCGCCGGTAATTAAAAATCTGAACCTTAGTGTGTAGCATTACGCAGTTCTTTCAACTACACTCATACATAATTTCACAGGCCAATGAAATGAACACAAAATCTAAAACAAATAAGCATAGTAGCAACACTACTGAGAAGAAGGAGAGCAGTGTACCTGAAATGCACAGAAGATTTTGAAATAAAATTTACCTACAATGTAATGAGCAGCATTATTGCTCTTGGTAAAAAACAAAAATTTGCAATATAATAACACAGCAGGAGAAAACATAGTAGTAAAGACATAGCTACTACTACTCACCAAGCCCGGGGATCTCAAGGCCAAGGAGGTCGAGCAGATCTCGCTCACGGGTCAGGACATCCGTCCAGCGGTGGGTGGCCTGGTTGTAGGTGCGCCAGACCCGAGAGTGGTGGTAAATGGCCTGGCACACCTTCTCCCACCGCTTCCGGCGCTCCCGGGCCCCGTACCCGGCACTGATCTTGCCGCCTCCCATGATGGTCCTGGGGAGGCGGCGCTGAACATAAAAAATGAGTTGGGCCACCTCCTCCGGGGTAAAGATCTCCCGTGGCATCACTAGCTCCCCCCTCAAACGCCCGCACGGGAGCCGGACACGGGGTGCGGGACCCTTCCCCTTCTCGGGATGCTTCCCGGCTCCCTTCACCATGGTCTGGGCGGAAAGGAATAAAGAAAATAGAATAGGGAAGAGAAGAAAAGAAAAGAGTTTACAAAAGTAGTTTAAAATTAACCAAAAGTAGCAGTAAACACAAAAATATAGGGCTAGAAAAATAGAGGGATAGATAATAAGTAAAATAGATTAAAAAAAACTTCAAACAAGCAAAGGATGGCAGAGATTGACAGAGGATACAAAGACCATGCCCAGAACCATAGCAATGAATGAGAAACAAGATGGCCGCGCCCGTTCACGACCGGGCGGGTAAGTTCGCGCGAGATTTTCCTTGCGAACACGCGCGAGACTGTACTGGCAAGCCGCGGACTTTGCGAGATTACACTTCGCGCCCGGAAACGGAAATACGTCAGGCAAACAAGATGGCTGCGCCCTTGAACGACCGCGAGGATAACTTCGCGTCTTGCGCTACGAGCGGCTCGCAAAAACGCACAAAACCTTGCCAACTAACACGCCGCAAAAAAAACAAATTGCATATTCGCACAAATTTGCGGCTTCCGAATCCGATCTCGCGCATGTTCGCACCCCGCGAACCCCGCAAAATTGCAGAAAAACGAGTTTTTCAAAACTGAAAGCACTCGGCAGGGGCAAGAGTTCAAACTCATCATTAGTAACAATTCCCGGTAGTGCTTCCTGACTGGGGCCCCTCCAGAATTCAGTTGCTAGTTGCAACAATTGTATGACCCTGCTCTGACCCTCACAGCAGGCTCATACAATAGCTACAAGTAGGCCACAAAGAAGGTCCTGGGGAAAAAAATGCACTGCAACAGAAAGCAAAATTACAGATAAGGAAGCAGGTGCCAGACTGGAATTTTAAAACAGTGACACATTAATAAACTAACCCCAAATTAATTCATCTCAGTTGAAGCAGGGCTGGTGTGCTTGCTTTTCCCCCCCATAATCTACAGTAATGATGAACCAGAGGGTGGCATTGATGTAACAGAGGGTTGCAGTGGTGAAACAGAGGGTGCTGGGATTGGGAACCTGTGATGATGAACCAGACGTAGAAATAACATAATTCACGACCGTTGCGCGACGAAATGTAAGTTCGCAATTGCGAACTGGTACGAAAGCCTCGCGAACTGGCAGAAATCCTTGCAAACACAAAAAAAAAATAAAAATCCGCAAATTCGCAAGAATTCGCGGATTTTGCGGATTGCGAGTTCGCAAATCCGCAAAATTTGTGAACGCGAGATTCGCAAAATTCGCCCATGCTTAAACCAGCCACACTTCACACACACCCCCAACACAGACATCGCTCCATCACAGCCCTCACATCTAGAACAGACGTGCTGGTCCACCTACACACTCCTCCTATACCCAGGCATTCTCTTCACCATCTGAGGGAAGTACCAACCCTGTTGCAGTGCAGGTGTCCCCTGGGCACCATTCTCCTGTCCACAGGCTTCCACATGCCACCATCCCCCCTGCTTTTAAACCTGGCAGTCTCATCCATAGCCGTCCCCTGCTGAGAGGGCCTGTACAGGGCCATGGTCCCCAGTGGGAGCAGGACGTCTTTGAACAGCAGGTAGATGTGAGGCAGGACATTAGTGCCATAGGGGCCACCCTGTCAGGCATATCTGAGGCCCTGTGCTGATTGCCTCAGGTGGTGGACAAACAGACCCATGTTTTGGATAGGATGGATAGATCTTGGCAAGACATGTACAAGAATATCAGAGACATCGGTCCCGATTCACAGAATGAACTTAAGACTCAATCCTAAACTCACTACTATTTTGGTATTCACAGAATGCACTTACTACTTTTGGCATTCACAGAATTAACTTACTACTTATGGTATTCACAGAAGTTAGGATTTTGTCCTAAGTGTGTTTTAAGACTAACTTAAGACAAACTTAAGACAGACTTAAGACAGACTTAAGACAAAATCCTAACTTCTGTGAATACCAAAAGTGGAAAGTTCATTCTGTGACTACCAAAATAGTAGTAAGTTTAGGATTGAGGCTTAAGTTAATTCTGTGAATCGGGCCCATCATATCTATACAAAGGGAATAGAGTTTAAGACACCATGCCTTGGCCATGAAGATGAAGGAGGGCATGATGAAAGTGATCCAAAGTCTCCCTTCACAGTCAAAATCGGGAGGAGAGCCATAACTTCTGCCTGCAGTACATCACACCCATACAACTGTACCACAAACTGCACAGGACCATAGCAAGGGACCACACCCACCACCTCCACCTATCCAGGCACTCCACTCACCTGCACATCCACCACCACGCCCTGACCAGGCACTCCCCTCACCTGCACAACTGCCACCACCCCCTGAACAGGCACTACCACCACCTGTACAACAACCCCCTGTCCACACACAAAAACCAATTGTACAGCCACCATTCGCCCCTGCACATGAACTTCACCCTGTACAGGCAGATGTACCACACCAACCTGCACCTCGGCGACAACCCAGACATGATCCCTCACAGCGATCCTCACCTCCAAAACTGCGAAGCCGCAAGCACGATCCCCATTGATGACATCCCAGGAACTTTGTGACCAGTTTGAAAATGAGTAAATAAAAAGAAATTCTCTTCACAAGTCAAAACTCTGTTGCGTATCATGTTGTGATAGGCTAATGTTGCCCGATTTTGATGGCCTAGAGATGTGAGGCTGTATGTGTGACAAATGTACAAGTGTAACCCTGTCATTGCAGCAAGCCCTCATGTGCAGAGCAGATGACTCCCAAAATACATGTCCAGAGTTTGTATCAGACATTAACAATGAAGTTAAAAAAGATAGAAAAAGTTTGATTCAAAATAAGATTTTCTATAAAAAAAAGTGTGGGGTTAGAAAAACAACTAAACAACAAAGAGGGACGAAAAAGGTCAATATTTGTAGGGGTCCAGTGTACCTGTCCTAAGAGCCTGTAAACAAGTAATGTACAAAGTTCCCCAATTGCTATTGTAGCAGAGAAATCTCTCTCTCTCTCAATAAATGTGTGATCAATAATCAGGGAACCGAAGGGATCCCTTGTCGGAACTTAGGATGCCTCACACAACTAATCAGCTGGATGATTTTTTCATCCCGCAAGATGGTTGTCTTGCCTCATCATCGGCTTCCTGCTCCAGCGTCACGCCGGCGCTGCAATGCCTGACGGGTAGCACTAGGTGCTACACTTTTGTGGAGTTCTTTTGTTCCTTGCCGTTAGTTGAGTGTGTATGAGGGGCCTAAGGAGGTGAAGTAGTGAGCGTGAACAAGTGTATTAAAAAAGGTTAGTTTCGTCCACTAAGACAACTTCATTTATGTGGCTAACTGCCTTGTTAAAATAGTGAAGGGAGAGGTACCGAGACTCAAAGTCAATGTAGTTTGGCCTCGTTCAACCCTCACCTATGGTCAACATGTTTCATGCCATATAGGCAATTCTTCAGGACCTAATGGTGCTCATAAACTTATAGAATGCCCATAGTGGGCTACGATGTATGTAATATACAACCTGAAGGGTCGGTTACCAAAACAGGCAGGTGGTCCTGCGTGAAAATCAGCCCCTTGAACCCTGGGAAAGGTCCCCACAGACTGTTCTTGTGGGACCTGTGATTACCCAGTCAGCGCGAGGTCCTTGCATCTAGGCACCTACCCCCACACTATGGCGTGGTAAAGCACGCAGAACAGCCGGCCAAGAAAAACAAAACAACAACAGTCCATTTGGAAGGGATAAAGGAAAACATATGATGTTCTTACTGCAGAAGGAGAAGGGAACTTGGATTGGGGTGGGGAAACATAAATATAACATGTCAGGGAAACCAGTCTATTTACAAGGGGAAAAGTAAAATATTGTCTACAAAGAAAAATCTGTCCAACAGGTCAAGTGTCCTTATGGTCATCCTCTAGTACCACAAAGTTCAGATCCTCTGAGTCCGACGTGAGCTCCTGGCTAAGACGGTGCTGGAACAGGCACCACACGGGGTCGTGACACACGAGGAGTACGGGGGAAACAGTGTGGGGCAACGAACAGGGGGAGACATGACGGTAATGTAGGAAGGAAGTTGGGACACAAAAGGCAACATGGCTGTAGTCAGGGAATTGAAACTGGCAGTGAGGGTGGCCAGAGCTTGGGCAACTTCCTCTCGCATCATGCACACTTCTAGATGCACCTGCTGCATGATGCAAGAGGACATGTCTGGCTGACCCTCACATACCCACATCAAGTCATCTGGTACAGCCGCAAAAGGAACAACACAGGGAGAGGTTTGGGTTGAACATTAGGGGTGTGGTACCTCAGTTTCGGAGCCAATTGTGTCGACCTGGCAGCTACGATGAGAGGGACATGTTGCAAGGGATGCAGCTGGAGGTCCTGATGGAATGGGGGCCTCTAGAGTTGGGGAGGGACTGATGGCAGGCCCAGGTTTTGTAGTGGCCGGCCCCGGGGACACCTCGCCAAAACCTACAGGTGAATGGTCTGGGGAAGAGTGGCTCTCCACCCCCACCACCCCTGCCAGAGGTGTCCAGTTTTTCACCCCTCCTCCAATGTCCTCAGCTTCCACCCGGTCCGTCGCACCAGAGTTGTCTTCCTGGTCAGTCCGGGTGGGTGCACTCCCCCTGCCTCCTGATATTGAGGGTCCCACCTCATCGTCCTCTTCCTCACTTTTGGAAAGAGGTCATGGCCTTCGGCGCACCACAGCTGGCCTGCGCCGAACCAGGTCCACTTGGGCAGCTGAGCCCACTGAAATGTAAGACAAATCATGATGTAGTTATTGTACATGTCAGTGCAAGACTCATACTTAGATGAGCCAAGGTTAGACTTTGTTCTCCTCTTATCACACTATACATTTGTCAGTGTTTATCAGCTTAAATTACGTTTATATTTATTGTCATCTCCTGATTTGAAACTGACATGAACATCTCACTTGATTTTCGGTGGCTTACACATCTTCAGTGGTCAACCATCAACTTTGGCATTCTTGTGACCTGTGTCTCATTTCACTGCTACATGGGCAGGTTCCAACCGCTGTCTACAAAAGGAGATCAGAGAGAGTCTAGATGATATTGAAATGGGCCTGTGATATGACGTTTCTGCACTTTTACGTCTGGACAAAGGTTATCTGCTTTGTAGCATTGTATGGGACAACACAAATGCCGATTGGGGGTCACACATCCATATAGGGTCTGGCCAATTAGGTTTGCTAAGTTGTGAGACTAAGCTTTTGCTATTCCCTCACAAAAGCTGACAATCCAGTGCCACATATTGGCTTTGGAGACTGATCAGGTAGTGCTATGCACTGGTGAACAGTAGTGGCTCGTTGTTACAGCTACCTGTACATGAAAAAGAGCATACAGGCCACTATGGGTAAGACGTGTGTCTGTGGACACATTTAGTAAAATTGGAAACACTTAAGAGTGAGGCACGAGTCTCAAAGTCTATCTAGACTCCTTGGCACATGATGATCTGTCTCAATCAGATCCCAAACTAACCGAGAGCAATGCAAATCACAGCATCCAATACCCATTGGTCCCTCATACACACACTGGACAGTATCTGTACCATTCCTCATCCAATGCACACATCATTTATGATTCCCTTGGTTCACTGTTAGTGGTGCTGGCAGTGCAAATGTCTGTAGAAAAAATGCAACTGTGTGGCTCAAATCCCCAGTTGTCATGATGAAACTACAACTCAAAGAATGCACTCTGCCCTGTACAGTCAATGTGCTACAGTGAACCTTTTGCTTCATGAGGACTGCTGCATAGACACAGAATAGGTGAGTGGAGGCATGGGACACATGATGGTACAGCTCTGTCTTAACTCACATCAACAGACACATATTTCTCATATAATGCACTTACCAGGTCTGTGCTGCTCATGCTCCTCCAGCTGAGCATGGAGGGTCGGATAAGCTGCACACGAGAGGCGAGGACGATGCACATGGTGCTGGTAAGACTGGCCCAGTAGCTCTTTGCCCTTGTGCCGGACCCAGCCTTTTAGGTCATACCAATGCTTGCTGCATGCCATCGCATTCATGGTGTGAATGCCCACTGTACTGCTGTCTGCCCATAGTCTGGCCCGTGCAGCATTACTCACCTGGTGCTCTGGCCCCCCCATATAGCTGAGGATATGTGAGTATCACCCCCTCAGGTAAGATGTCTAATTCCCTTTCACTGAAAGGGGGTGTTTTCTCTTCAGAAACCTCAGACGTTTTGGTGGAAATAAGGTTGAAAACAGCAGCAGGATGGCAGAGGATCTGATGTGGGAGAGAGGATCACTCAGAATGAACAAAAAATGCCTGTCAACAACTTCCTGTAATGTATTTCCTGTCTCCTACTTCCTGTATGTAATTTCCTGTATGAAATAATGGGTTCCGGTACAATTTCGAAAATTCCGGCCCGGAGACGGAAATCCCACTCCTGGTGGGGAACTTCCGTTCTGGGCGCGAAAATTCCGGTCCGAGTGTGGACGTAAAGTTCATAGTCGTAAGTGATTTCTGTGAATACCATAAATCGTGAGTGCCTTCTGTGAATATCAAAATAGTACGTTAAGGATTTTGTCTCAGATTAGTTCTGTGAATCAGCCCCACAGTGAGCAAAAAAGATACCAGCACGCTGGTATCGCTCCTCCTGCTTCCTTAGAAGTCAGTTGGGCCTTTTCCGTAATTTGCATATGCAATGCAAATTTACTTCACTTCACAGTCAAAGTCGCAGATCCGATAATTATCAAAATTACTACCATTTAATAGGGGTTTAAAATGATAGGAATAGATACTACACTTGATCTTAGCCACACATACATCTGCAGTTCATTAACCAATAGAGGTTTCATTGTACTATAGTGCATTTCCCAATAACTTTTCATTTTTATTTCTCATGTAAGGTGCAGATTATTTTAAATGTAGCTATCTGAAGGTCGAAGACCAAAAAAACATATAGAATATTTTTTTTTTGTAGCTCCACCTTTGACCCAGCCCCTATTACATGCAGCATCACATTTCTCATACTGTTTTTAGGTCAAGCCTGAGACAGCGCCAAGTGCGGCTCTGACAAGCTACTGTAGTTGAGTATGGAAGAGAAGCTCTATCCACTCCCCGCACATATTTTTCAGTGGTTTGTGTGTTTGTCCTTTGTAAATGCCTACAACTGATTCCTTAATAGGCTTCATAGTCCGTCCTTAGTGCCACCTTGTCTTCATTTGTAACCTCCCATGGCTACTGGCCACTTTACTTCGGTTGTTACACGGTACGTGTTATTTAGACTTGGAAGCACTATTTTCTTTGTTGATTTTCTCCTACTTCTGGCACGACTACTTGCTTTGCTCCCATTCAGCGCGCCATGCATGCTTTCACTTTCAAGCAGTCTGGACAATGGTATTGCAAATATTTTTTGCAAGGGCGCTGCTCTAGAACATGGCGCCCGTTTCATTTAATATTCACCAGAGCCGTGCATGATTAAAGTGCCTGCGCCAACTATTTCCCCCCACATAGTTTTTCATGTAAATAAACATGGCATCCTGCCAGGCTTACAGGAGAGTTAAGAGGTCACCCCAACGTACGTGACTGGTTTTATTTCATTTTGCCATCATCGTCGCAGGCTCCTGTGATCATGCAAATTTTAAAAGCGGAGTCCACCCACATCCCATGAAATTGGCACCTTCTCTGTATAAATAAGTGGATTCGCGATCAGTGTTTAACCCCTCCCCTGCTGATGACGGAACCGCTCCGTCATCAGCTACAGTTGGGCTGTGCTGATGACGGAGCGGTTCCATCATGGCCCGGCCGCCGCGCCTGCGCGGCTCTGATTTCGCACCTGCGTGGCAGTTTTAATGAGCGGGGCGGGTCATGACGGAATTGCTCCGTCACCAGCACAGCTCAACCGCAGCTGGTGACGGAGCGGTTCTGTCACCAGCATGCGGCGGCTGCGCGGCCGCCCCGCCCCTTTAGCGCTGCGGCGGAATAGCCGCCGCAGCAAAAGGGTTAAAAAAAAAAATCTTTATTATTTTCAATAAGTAAGCAACATCTATTTACAGGCTTGTTTTAAACATGTAAAGCTATATCACCAATATTACAGTTCAAATAACCATTGTTGCAGATTTCAGCTCACTTTTTTCACTTCTTGCATTCGCATATTAAAGTACATCATTTCAACACTCCCAACTCCCCCGCCTCCCTCTACCGGCTTCCTGTTTGCCAATTTCTTTGATGTATGCTTTAGATATGTCTTTAGTTGTCACTAACTCATACTTCCTGACTATGTGTGCTGTTCATTTCTTGGTGTTCCCCCATGTGGTTCTTGCTCTAAGGGTGGGATTTGAACTTATACCTCCTGAATCATCATCCCCATGCCTAAACCACTTCCGGTAACTTTTTGTCTCTTCTAGTTTTTCTCATGTGTTCCTCTTCCGCCGTTGACCATTCCTTCAGGTCTTTCTTCCATTTCTCTATATTTGGGCCCTGGGGGTTAACCAGTGTATTGCTATTCACCTCTTAGCCATCGTAAGTCCCAGAATCATAAACCGTCTGCTCCTCTTAAGTTTTGGATTCCTAGGTATCAGTCCCAGGAGACAAGTCTGACTCAAGTCCGACTCACTACCCTGTTAAGTTGTTTCAGTATTTCAGTCCAATATGCTTGCGTTTTGAGGCAATGCCAGACCATATGGAGGAAGTCAGCCTGTGTGTGCTGACATCGGGGAAAACGCGGGTCTCTTGTTGTGTTTATGGTGCGTAATTGTCTAAGTTATGACATATGAACAATATTGTATTGTATTTGCTTAAACCTGGCACATACCTATACTCTACGGACTTCTTCATGTATTTTTTTCCATTCTGTCTCCTGGCAGTTTATCACTGGCCAACTGCCACCTCTCCTCAATCTTAAGGAGCTTGCCTCTTTTATCTTCCCTTAACCCCTAAATAGGTGAGTGACAAACCTTTTCCCGCCCGCCACTGTAATCATAGTGATCAAAATTTGTAAGCGCTCTGGGGCTTCAGGGAATGACACTCAAAGATGCCGGGCCGTGGCTGCCATCTTTGCATACTGTAAAAATTGCCCAACTCCTGGTTCGAATGTATCTACCACATCCTGGTAAGTAATGAACCTATTTTCTGGTTAAAAATCTGACACCATCAGACAGCCCCCCCTCCTTTGATTTCTCGATTGTCATTGCCTGTGGTATAATCCAGATGTCAACGAGTGGTGCATAGGGCTCTCACTTAATAATCATTTTTACTGTCCTATTCCATAGTACGGCCATTAAGCGGGTCAAGGGGGGTTATGTTCCTTGTAATCGCCTTTCTTTCAGGAGGAGAGCTCCCAGCTGCAGCCTGCTGTTGGTGCCCTGAATGTAGTTTGAGTAGTAGCGCTACGCGTAGCTACGCAAAGTGCACTTCGCACTACGTGAGATACGCATAGCACTACGCAAACTGCATAGTGAACTGTTCGCGATGATTGCACAGTGCCGGATGCTTGTCCGCACTGTGCAATCAAGAAAAACGGCATCTTGCACAGTGCGAGCTGTCGTTTTCTGCCGCTCTAGTAGATTTTTACTCGAGCAGCAGCTTTCTCAAAGCGGACTGATAGTTTCTCATTGTGAGCGGTCGCCAGCATACGCAACCACTCGCAATGAGAAACCTGACCTCCCGCATTGATATTCTCACCGGGAGGTTTATTTTCCACGCTTGCGATCGCAAACCTGATGTTGCTGATCACGAATGAAGAAACAGTCTCGCCGGCATGTCATTTTGCTCGCTCGCGGTCGCCAACTTGATGTTGAGGAGCGCGAGCGAGCATAAAATGCCAACTACGCTACGCTACATGTTTTTGCACTGTGCTACGTGTAATTCGCATTGCGCGAAGTAGCAAAACTACACAAACTACGCGAGCGTAACGTAGTTGGCCACCCAGGGTTAGCCTGCGGTTAGAGTTCTTTCCCAGGAGGTGTCTGTATCTAGCCATGATATGGCATGTTGTAGTTGTGACGCCAGATAGTATTTTTCCATATCTGGGATTCCAGGCCTCTCCTATCCCACTGCTGTTTTATTACCTCCAGTCCTACCCTGCAGTGTTTCGGATTCCATAACTGTGTAAGGAGAAAAACCAGTTCTATGAATACTTTATGTGGAATTTCATAAAAGGACCCCTGCATAACATACAGGCACCTATGCAGTACCACCATTTTTATCAGTGCTACTTTTCCCATCAAAGACAATTTCAATGTATTCCAGAAGTGCTCACTCCCTTGCAATCCCTTGACTATCCTTCCCATATTTTGTTCGTAAAAAATGTCTCTCTCTGGCAACGTTTATTCCTGGATATCGGACTAATTCTAGTTCCCATGGGTGCTCCAACCGCGGGACACTTCCCCTCCCTTGATTTTCCCTACTGGATATAGCCATGAATTGGATGTATTAATGCCTAGGCCTGAGGCTTCAGCAAATTTTTCTAGGGCCTGAAGTAGAATTAAGGTAGAATGGGCTGAGTGGCTCAGGTACACTAATGCGTCGCTTGCATTTATTGACACTATATGCTCTGTTTGTCCAATCGTTATGCCATGCCATTTCACCACTGATCTCAGCTGGCATGCTAAAGGTTTCATTGCTAAGGCAAATAATAAAGGTGAGAGAGGTCACCCTCTGTGCAACTTTCTACCATCAGACACATACCGCCCTGTACGGACCTTTGCCACTGGCTTTGTATAGAGTAATTTGACCCATTTTACTAACCACGAGCCCAAGCCCATTTTTTAGAGTACCTGCCAAATATATTCCCATCAAACCGAATGGAACGCTTATTCAATGTCCAAAAAGGCCATTGCGCTCCTCTTTGTGCCCCTTTTTAGTGTCAGCATTATATGTGCAAGTCGGCGGATGTTCCTTAGAGTATTTTTGTGGGTTATAAATCCTAACTGATCCTCATGTATCAGCTGGGGAGATCCTAGAGTAGTCTGCTTGCAAGCATGTGGCTTATAATTTTTAAGTCTACATTCAGCATAGATATAGGTCTATATGAGTTCAGCCGTGTTAGGTCTTTCGCCGGTTTAGAAATTACTAGTATTAATGCTTCGCGCATTGAATTTGGTTGTACACCACTCTCTGTTGCCTCAGTCAATCTAGAAGCCACCGTCTCCAAGCATTCTTTATAGAATTCATCTGTAAGGCAGAACATGCCCGTTGACGTAGGTGTTTTCAAAGTCGACTATCACACTCTTTATTTCAGTGTCCGTTTTTGGTGCACCCGGTACTTCCTGAGCTTCGGGATCCAGGCTTGGCAAATCTATTCCCTCCAGGTATGTTTCTATGATCTGGGTGTGAGTTGGTTCGGAGGCTCTGTATATATTTTATTTAGATGGGTTGCAAATACCTTATTAATTTCATGTTGTGTATAGACGAACTGATTTTGGCCATCCCGTATTGCCAGTATTGGTTGGGGTTGTGTCTCCATGCTAATGAGGCGCTCCAGTACCCAACCCGTTTTATCGCCTTCTGTGTACCACTGTCTTCTACTTTTATCTATCTATACTACTATTATAAAGAGAGAACTTGCACCTTTTGGCCAGGTAAACTCGGGAACCACAGCACCAATCACAACACCCAATACAGCGTTGGAAAGGGCAGTTGCAGCAGAAGGACATAGGTTATGCAGACGCCCACCATATACATTTAAAATGTAACAGAACCGTGCCAGCAAAGTAGTCCCTTGTGGGCGTGTCTGCATTGTGCTGTGGGTGTGTGCTGGGGGCGTGACAATCGCTGGGGGCATTCCGTCACAAGTGTTGTTTTTTCTTCCCAGGTTCTATACATTGCTGCTCCCTTTAAATAGTAATTCAGTGGAGGTCCCATTCTCTTAGAACCACCCCAAGCACAGTTATGGGCAAAAATACAACTAAAAGGCCCTGCAAAGCATTATGGGATAAGCTTAGCATAATTTTTAGCATTCATGAAAGGGTTTCAATGTTTTAGAATTTTACTCATCAGGGACATCTTGGGACGACGAGGTGAACTGCAGCTTGATGTATAATATTTTAAATGCTATTGCATTTGCATCATCAGGGACATCTAGGGACCACGAGGTGAACTGCAAATGCTATTGCATTTGCCTCATCGGGGACAACTGTGGACAACGAGGTGAACTTGAAGGACTGGGTTCTTTTGGACCCAGCGGTGCCAGGGCACAACACCTGAAACCTTCGTGGGTAACCTGCTCCGGCGTACAAGTCACAGAGACACGGGACACTTCCTTCGGCGTCAAAGAGTCAAGGTTTATTTACTTGCAGGGAACACAGAAGTCACGACAAGTACAACACGTGCAACTTGGGGAGACTGCTTCAAATTGGTTTTGTGGATCGCTCCTTTTATACAGTTTTTACCCATAGGCTAACATTGAACACAATAGTTTACAACCCAGTTCCCACATCTAGCTCCCAGAGGGGTCGCTTTGGTCACTTTGAAACACATAAGGTCCGGAACATAAGTGCGGAAACATTTGGCGGTTCCCAACTGTAAAAACCCATCTTCCCACCATTAGCAAATTCCAATCAGCAGTAGATCGAGATAGGAACGAAGACAGGTGCAGAGGAAGACGGAGACAGTGGGGAGATCGGAAAGGGTGTAAAAGGGGAGGTGTCGGGAAGCACGAGATACAGGCATCAAAGGGACGTGCCTAATGAGATGCACGGCTGAGACAATAAGTCCGTGCGGCAAGATGAGCCTCGAGCGGCGCCACCTGCCTTACAGTAGCAACCCCCTCGTCATAAAGACACTTTCAAAGAACATGTGTCTTCCGCAAATATCTTGGGAGTCCCAGGGTCGCGAAGCGGACAGCGTCCGTTCGCTGGCTACTTGAGGGCAAGAGACAAAATGGATGCCGTATCTAAGATGGAACCCGTGGGTACAGATGAGAAACCCACATAACAAACGAACGGTTTAAGTTAGCACAGCGAAACTGCGCACACTTACTAAACTCGTCATTTGCGGTTCATAGATACCAGACTCGACCATATTCGTGCGAGTCGAAAACACCACTTACAATTGTCACGGAACCTCAGACGCTCCTTTTGCCCTCATGTAGGCAAGCACTAGTCGGAATCATATTCGATATTCATCAGACCATCAAGATGTCGTTGCAGCATAGATCTGTCCAACCGAGTCCCCTTGGTAACAGGTGGTTGTCTCATACACGTTGTAGCACAGAGGCCACATAAGGCAGGACCACACTGCACGCAAAGGCAACACGTGAACAGGAACACTACCACAACCCCGATGATCATCAGAATATTCCAAACCCAAGTCGATACCAGGCCCCAAAACCAACCAAGTAGCGTCCAATCCCCTACATCCACGTGTATGGATTCGGAGATCTTATGCAACTTCGAGATGGCTTGATAGACAGTAGGAGCATTATCTGGAATGAAAATGCAACAGCTCGAATGGATCACTTTACATACCCCACCGCGATCTGCCAAGACGACATCTAAAACCATACGGTTTTGTAACGTCATAAGTCTCTCCGCCTGAAGTTCTGTGGTGATATTACCAAGGGCACTGGCAGTAACATTAGCTGTCGATTCTACCACTCGAGTCAAATGTCTCAGGTTCCTACTATTAACCATAGGTCCCCAAAACGGGAGGAAACCCTTGAAAAAGTCTCCTGCCTCTTGACCGGCAGTATCCTCTTCGCTAATTACGCCTCGTACAACTCTAGTCTTATGATAATCGGCATCTACAGTGAACGTCGGAGGCAACAGATTTGCAACAAAACATGAGCCCATGAAGTCTGCGGGCAACCATGTGTATGCACGATCATGACAGATAAAGTACGTACCCTTGGCAGCCAGAAACACAGGGGACGGGGACATTGGCAGAACGTAACTTTCAGTGCAAGCACTTGCTCCAAGTGAGGCTTGCGAACCACGACCCACAAGACAAAGATTACCAGTGTGGGGTACGACCCATATTGGAGACGAGCTTTTAAGCTGCTTTTCATTAGTGAACATACTATATTCCCCTCTACTTAGGACCCTATAGGCTTGTACCTCTTCTTTAGGGATGAGAAAAGCATCATGGATCTCATCTTCCATATCCTCTATTGCCATCGATAGCACCCACTGATACGAGGTAGGACCAGAGTTGGGGGAACGTTGTTCTTGAGTGGGGTGGAAACCTAGTGCGCTTCGAAACATTGTTTGGAATGCTCGAGCTGACCCTTGGGAACTATACGGTAACACCAGATATGGAATTCCCTTACCCGTAGTATGTGGCATCAACCCACACACCCAACAATTAGTAGTGTTAACCACTAACTGATGCTGATGGAGGAGCTGGATAAAGGAATTGTTGCGGAATTCTACACGTCTAGCCTGCTCGTGTTCCGGTAAAATATGAAAAGAATGGGGAGAAGCGGTGGAAGTAGTAGAAGTAAGGTTAGGGTAAGGAGTAGGGGTAGGGGTAGCAAGTAAGTAGTAAGACATAGTATAATACACCCCACCCGCCAAGAATGCAGAAGCAGTTAAAAACAGTACAAACAATTGGAATACAAAACATTTAGTACGACTGAGTTTCTGCAGTTTGACTCTGTACGCCTGAGCTCCTTCCAAATCATTCAGCTTCGAAAATGCCATTTCCCTACGACCGTCCGCAACGTTTCTTGACGCACTTCGTTCTGTGCAGCAATAGTCAATCCCCAGGAGTTCCTAGGAACCGACGGCCTTTAACCTAGCGTCAAGACCTACTGTCCAGAAGGAAGTACGCGCGCGGCCCTACGGCCCTCAATACACAATATGTATTTATTTAGCACAATAATTCAGCTGTGGAAGGAAAAAGATACAAGGTAGAAGCTTGATACATGTACAAAACAAGTTTCAATGATACGAATATTCAAAGTTGATCAGGGGAAACGAAGATATTGCAGTTATCAATTACAGCAAAGCAAGAAAATTTTATTTGTCCTTAGTGTGAGAACGCAAAGAATATCGATGTTTCCCGGGACGTGTCTGCTCGTCGAACAAAGGATCCGTTGAGGAGACAGCGTCCTGCTGATCAGTTGGTTGATCTGGTCTTGAGTCTTTTGCTGACAATGTTCCAACAGTGGCTTTCTGCTGCGCTGAGAGTTCTTCAACAAGCTGTGCGTCGCTAAAAGGTACAAACGCCGGCAATGTCTCTGTTTCTGTTGACGCAATGCCTTTCCTCACCCACGGGTCTGCCGGCAAAGGAATAGGGACTCGCTTACAATGGGTAGCATGTACCCAATTCTTCCGCCCCTCAAGACGAACGGCAGTCCTCGTGGCCAGGAGCACCTGGTAAGGTCCAACAAAGCGGGGTTCCAGATTCTTCTTGCGTGAGAAGTTACGGGTAACTACCCAATCACCGGGCTGGAGCTGGTGGCCTGGACCCTCCGTCTGCGTCGGCAAGGCGTCGTAAACCTGTTGATGAATTAACCTCAGTTTAGCAGTCAAGTCATGTAAGTAGTCAATCAACATCGGATACTCAAGATCAACGAATATACCTGGCCTAGGAACCCCCCACACATTCGCAGGACGGCCGAACACTATTTCATAGGGACTAAGCCCTATTCGGGAGTGTACAGTCGCCCTAGTTGACAGTAGTGCTAGAGGCAAAGCGTCAGGCCACGAAAGTCCAGTCGTAGCCTGAATCTTCGCTAATTTTAGTTTAAGGGTGCCATTGTACCCTTCAACCAATCCAGCTGACTGGGGATGATTGGCGCTGTGGAATTTTTGATTAATTCCAAGGCCCTTACACACACTCTTCATCACACTTCCAACAAACTCACTTCCGTTATCTGACCACACGACTCTAGGCATTCCATACCGAGGAAAGTATTCCTTCAGTAGGATTTTCGCAGTAGACAAAGCAGTATTATCTTTGAGGGGATAGGCCTCGATCCATCGGGAGAATGCGCAAACCACAACCAAAACGTATTTCAGGTTATTGCATCGCTCCATATGGATGAAGTCCAATTGAATCACCTCAAAGGGGTACGAAGGAGGAGCAAAACTGCCAGGGGGAGTTGGGGTTCCTTTGCCAGGATTGTACATTATACACACCATACAATTCTTCACCAGACGTTCAGCACACTTCGTAATACCATCATTCTTCCACACATCAGCCAGCAACTTGCAAATACCTTTCGCGCTAATATGTGCTAACCCATGTGCCATTGTCACAACGGCCAGTACATACGCATCCGGTAACATCCATCTTTTCTGATCCGACAAATCAATCCAGCAACCATTCGCATCCAACCTTCCCGTACTTTCTTTCCACTTCGCCTTTTCCGTGTCGGTGGCCTCATTCTGAATTGCTTTCACGCTCTCTATGGTATTTTCACACATACTCGATTCTGTAGGCCACCTAACCGAACTCGTCACATACATTCGAGTGCTAAGGTTCCGGGCAGTCTCCTTAGCAATCTCATCTGCAAACGCATTACCACGACCAACATCATCCGTCACCTTACGATGCGCACTACACTTAACAATTGCAACTTGAGCGGGCAAAGTCAATGCATCCAAAAGATCGTTCACAAGCTGGCCATGCTGTATTTTCGTGCCATGTGACGTGAAGAAACCACGCTCTCGCCACAACCGTCCAAAGCTATGCGCTACACCGAAAGCATACTGGCTATCGGTGTACACATTCACACGTTTCCCTTTTGCTAATACACATGCTCTAGTGAGAGCAATCAGCTCTGCAGCTTGGGCAGAATTCTGATTCAATCTCGCAGTCTCAACAACAGTATTCAACGTCACCACAGCATAAGCAGTAGTCACATCACCATTCGGCAATTTAAAACATGACCCATCCACATACAGGGTGCCATCAGGGTCTTCCAATGGGGTGTTTTTAAGGTCCACTCGACCTTTTGTTTCCTCCTCTGTCCGCAAGTAGCAGTCATGTTCTGCTACTTCATCTGACTCTGCACTAATTGGTAACAAAGTTGCCGGATTTAGGACATTACAACGTTTTATCTGAATGTGGCTTGCCAAGAGCGCCAATTCGTACCCAGATAACCTCGCACTCGTCAAGTGCTGAGTTTTCGTTCGATTCAGAAGAGTGTCGACTGCATGCGGAACCATCACCGTAAGCATATTATCCATGACCAATCCTGCTGATTGTCGGATAGAGACCGCAGCTGCCGCAGTTGCTCTCAAACAACTCGGCAATGCTCTAGCTACTGGGTCTAAGGTCGAGGAAAAATATGCACATGGACGTTGCTTACCACCAAAAGGTTGCGTTAAAACACTCAAAGCACAACCTTCCCTCTCATGAACATATAACGTGAACGGTTTGCTGTAATCAGGAGTACCTAACACAGGAGCCGAACACAATGAATCACGTAATTCAGAAAAACTTTTCTGACATTCTTCCGTCCATGGTAAAGGAGTTGAAACATCCTTGCACGTAAGAGCCACCAATGGTTTCGCTAGCAATGAAAAATTAGGAATCCACTGCCTACAGTACGACGTGATACCTAGAAAGGCACGCACATCTCTTTGGGTTTGTGGCACAGCCATTCGCGCAATCGCTGCAATTCTCTCTGGGGTCAATCTCCTTCCCTCCTTTGACAATAAGTGACCTAGGTAGGTTACTTCTTGACAACAATATTGGAGTTTAGAAGGTGACACCTTGTGATTTAATTCACAGAGATGTTGCAGCAACGATACCGTGGCAATTTTGCAAATGTCCTGAGTATCAGCCGCCACCAATAAGTCATCGACGTATTGGATTAGAGCCGCACCAACCGGCAACCTAAACGCATCCAGTTGACCCTTCAAGGCTTGACTGTAAATCGATGGGCTTTCACAGTAGCCCTGAGGAGCGCGTTTGAACCGGAAGCTACGTCCACCAAGAGAGAAACCGAAAAGGTCCCTGCTCTCTTCGGCAATCGGGATGCTGAAAAACGCATTTTTCAAATCAATCACCGAGAACCACGAAGCAGTAGCTGGAATCAGAGTCAGTAGCGCCGTGATATCAGGCACAACAGGGAATTGAGGAACCACAATTTTATTTACCTCCCGTAAATCGATAACAAAACGATAAACAGGGGGTTTGGTAGGATCAGTACGTTTAAGAATGGGCAGTACAGGGCTGTTGCACACGTTTCCCCGAGTCTCCTCAATAACATCTTTCTCGATCAAATCATAGATGATCGCTAACAAAGCTCGTTCACCATCAAGGGAGATACGGTATTGGGGAATACGTGGCAATCGCACATTCGATTTCAACTGAACAACATAAGGGGAGATATCAAGTAGGCCCACATCGTTTGGACCCGTCGCCCACAAAGACGCAGGAAGAGAATCCAATTCCGGTGGAAGCTTATCGAGGGACAAATACATGGGAGAGACTACGCTCTCTCCGAACGTAAGCTGTACACCCGCAGGAGAACAATACAAAGTTGCATACAATCGTTTAAGCAAATCCAGACCCAAAAGATTTTCGCCACAACCAGTGGTCAAAATCAATGGAGCTTCGAGCTCACGAGGCCCAATTTTAAGGGGCAAAGGGCGCGAAACTGGATTGCTAACGGGGCGCCAGAGAATCCAACGGATACATTTGTTAAGCCAGACAAAGGTGCGCCAGGGAGTTTCGAATGCATGATAGAACTTTTCGCTGCACCAGTGTCCAACAGAAAAGGCTCAACGACGCCCGATGTAGCAACTGCGACGCAAGGCCCTCTCTGATCAACCGGAACTGATACCACTCCCTCTCCTTGTCTTTGGCTGTCCTAGTAATTACTGTCGTCAGTTCCCTGATCGACGTAATAATCGTCTACATTGTACTGCGCAGATCGTCCTTGCGATGATCCACGTTGATCGAAACAGTTATTAGAATTTGATGAGTTGTCAGAGCGGTCGTTCTGAGCACCACGACCTCTACCACGTGATGCATTCTGTGAACCACCACGGCCTCCTCTAGACGAATTACCACTATTACGGTCATTTAAAGCAGGACAATCAAATTTAATGTGTCCCTCCTGTCTACAATAAGCACATTGATTGTACCCTAATGAAGATCTTTGGAAAGAGGAATCATTACGCGACTGCGATCGATTCGATTGCGACTGCGATCTATTCTGCTGAGGCGCATTCTGATTAGAACGCGGCGGATATGCTTGTTGCAACAACACTTTAGTTTTCAGCTCTTTCGTCTTTTTATCAGCACGGTCATTTTCCTCCTTTTCCCTATTTTCATAATATTGTGCCGTGGCCAATATCTGAGCTGAGGTAGAAACGGCCCACGCACTTTCTGAATTCTTCAACTTATTGCACAAGTCGGGCAATAAGTTCGATACAAATTTATCCACAAACAACCTTTGTCCACCCTCAGTACCCATATCCTGTCCACTATGATCGACGAATGTTTCCTCAAACCTCGTAAAGAAGTCTGAAACACTCTCATCTTTCTTCTGCTTACAGGCTGACAACTTATCCCAATTTACCCTCATAGCTGGCATAAGCGTTTTCATTAACGTAATGATTCGCTGGGGAAGAAGTTCAATCAATTGGTCGGGTTTAGTAGCAGCCGCTTGTCCAGCATCTGCCGCTGTAATGGCAGCCCAATCACCACCTAATTCATTTGCGTGATCTTGGTGACGAATCTTAGCCCATACCGGTTGCGGTACGACATTACCGAACAACATGTCGATATCGGCAAGATTCATTACCGTAGCATCTACGAGCTGCGACAATTCCTTATAATACCCTGCAGGATTTTTGCGAGGATCGGGCAAAGTTTGTTTCACCTGAAGCACTTCCGATCGTTTCCATGGAAGGTGTATCCATATTCTCTGGAAATGTGCCGGAACTGGGTGGGCAGCGTTAGTATTATCAGCTGGTACCCAAACCGGCGGAACTTCACGCATAGGATATTGGCCAGACTCGGCTTGTTGGCGTTCAAGATCCTCAACAAACAGTGCGTGAGGAATGGGAGCGGGACGTAAAGACAGTAACTGCTCAATAGCACGTCGGACATTAGTATCGACTATCAATCCAGCTGCGAATTGAAGCTGAAGATTAGACAGGGCGGTCAGCACCTCGTCAGGCGCAACGGCCGCTATCTGATCATGTAGGAGTTTACACATTTCGTCAAACACATATCTCTGAGTCGGTATGTTGAATTGACTAAATGTTTCAAGAACAACTCGGGGTGGATTTCTAAGTGGGTTGTCCATCCAACCCATCGCCATATTATATAGCGCAACACGTTCTCTATTACCAGGAAGCTGACTACGTCTCTGCGGTGCATCGAGACCAGCAGACCCAAAAACAGGCCCGAGCGACTGAAAGAAGTTTGTCGCAATGGGAGAATTACGGTTACGAGTAGAGGGACAAGAATAAGACACAGGACTAACAAGAGAAGGAGTAGAGACATTAGCAACAACAGGGGTTAACAACACAGGAGCAGTAGCGTGAGCAGTAGCGGGAACAGGAGTATGTGGAAGCGGAGGAGCAGTAGGAATAGAAACAGGCAAAGGAGCAGGAATAGTCGGAAGAGCGGGTGCAGGTTGAGGAACTGGTGGAGGAATAACAGGTGGAAGAACAGGTACGGCAGGGACCACAGGAGCTGCGGTACCCTGTACGTACGGAGGTGGCGACTTCATAAGATAGGACATTAAAGGATCCTCAACTGCCTCTTCCTTCTTATCCGACTCCGTAGGCAAAGCAGGATAGCATTTATCTATGGTCATACGCTGTAGTCTCTCAAACACTTCCTTATCCTTATCCTCCTTATCACGCTGAAACTGCTCAGCTTTCTTCACTATGGTAGCAACATTATCTCGCTCACTACGTTTATTCTGTCTGATCTCTTTCTGTCGGGCTTCTTTGCGCCACAACCGAAAGGCATCAAACATGGCCGGCCTAGATTTACGTTCGAACAACTTTAGTTCCAAATTATCTAAGATCGACGCTTCGAAGCTACCGTGAGGTGGCCAACGAAGATCGCCGTCTTTCTTTGTATATTTTATCCAATAATCGTTAAAAGCAATCGGGCCTAGCCCATGTTTGCTATATAAGTCATAAGTAGGAGTTCCAACCGGAGGTATCGGACACGAGTCCTCCAGCAGGGAATCCGCACCACAAGGTCTAAAGCAACTGAACAAAGTACTGCGACCAGGCATCTTGCACACTAGCCGAGTTTCACAAACTTCAAGGGTTACGGGATTTACCAAGTCCCAGCAAGAACAAAACCCTCGGTCTTTGGCGGCTGCAGTCGTCAAACAAATACAACAACAAAGTACGCTAGCAAAGTGTCATCGACAAAAACACTCACACAGCGTGTACAACAAAAACACTAGTGTTTACAACAAAGACACTCGCTAAAGTGTCTACAACAAAAACACTCGCTAAAGTGTTTACAACCAAGGACTCTGGGAGCGACCCACAAATACTTAACTCAAAGATCAATGGCGTCCTCAGGAAGGCCCGTCAATCGTCTCGCTATACCAAGGTCTACGCCAGGCGCCAAAACAGGTCTACAGTCAGGGCAGCAGTCCGTCGCAGCCGTTAGGAGGCGGGAATCTTCGCGGGAAAAGTCTTCGGGCCACTTATTTCGACAACAGGATCGATGAAGCGGGGTGCACCTTCCCTCGGAGATTTCACACGAAGTTCCTCACGATCGTCGGGCTTGGACCGGTACCACTGATGCAGCCCCACGTTGGGCGCCAACTGAAGGACTGGGTTCTTTTGGACCCAGCGGTGCCAGGGCACAACACCTGAAACCTTCGTGGGTAACCTGCTCCGGCGTACAAGTCACAGAGACACGGGACACTTCCTTCGGCGTCAAAGAGTCAAGGTTTATTTACTGCAGGGAACACAGAAGTCACGACAAGTACAACACGTGCAACTTGGGGAGACTGCTTCAAATTGGTTTTGTGGATCGCTCCTTTTATACAGTTTTTACCCATAGGCTAACATTGAACACAATAGTTTACAACCCAGTTCCCACATCTAGCTCCCAGAGGGGTCGCTTTGGTCACTTTGAAACACATAAGGTCCGGAACATAAGTGCGGAAACATTTGGCGGTTCCCAACTGTAAAAACCCATCTTCCCACCATTAGCAAATTCCAATCAGCAGTAGATCGAGATAGGAACGAAGACAGGTGCAGAGGAAGACGGAGACAGTGGGGAGATCGGAAAGGGTGTAAAAGGGGAGGTGTCGTGAAGCACGAGATACAGGCATCAAAGGGACGTGCCTAATGAGATGCACGGCTGAGACAATAAGTCCGTGCGGCAAGATGAGCCTCGAGCGGCGCCACCTGCCTTACAGTAGCAACCCCCTCGTCATAAAGACACTTTCAAAGAACATGTGTCTTCCGCAAATATCTTGGGAGTCCCAGGGTCGCGAAGCGGACAGCGTCCGTTCGCTGGCTACTTGAGGGCAAGAGACAAAATGGATGCCGTATCTAAGATGGAACCCGTGGGTACAGATGAGAAACCCACATAACAAACGAACGGTTTAAGTTAGCACAGCGAAACTGCGCACACTTACTAAACTCGTCATTTGCGGTTCATAGATACCAGACTCGACCATATTCGTGCGAGTCGAAAACACCACTTACAATTGTCACGGAACCTCAAACTGCAGCTCTTTGTAGAATTATTTGGATACTATAATATTCACTTCCCACTGCTAATCTCGTCCCATAATGGTATGCAGGGGCTTGATCTCAAAATCATCACCTCTCTCACTGCTTGATGGAAGCTAATTTCACTTTTGTGAAATGACTATATGCATTTTAGCATGTAGAAATACTTTTTTACCTTGAATATATGAGGTTTCTGTTTTAATAATTGGAAATCTGACGGAACGCCCACCCCTACTTTAAATACCCCTGCACCCCATAATCATAACCCACCCTTACTCTATAAAATACCCCAACACCCTTAAACACTAACCCATCTTAACCCTTTAAATCTACCCTGTACCCCAAAACCCAAACCTATCCCTAACCCCTAAAAATACCCCTGTACCCCAAAACCAAAACCTAGCCCTGAACCCTATAAATACCCCTGTACCTCAAAATCCAAACATACCCCTGAACCCTAAAAATACCCCTGTATCCCAAAACCCAAACCTACCCCTGAACCCTAAAAATACCCCTGTAACCCAAAACCCAAACCTAGCCCATAACCCTTAAAATACCACTGTACCCCAAAACCCAAACCTACCCCTGAACCCTAAAAATACCCCTGTACCCCAAAACCCAAACCTAGCCCAGAACCCTAAAATACCCCTGTATCCCAAAACCCAAACCTAGCCCTGAACCATAAAAATACCCCTGTACCCCAAAACCCAAACCTAGCCCTGAACCCTTAAAATACCCCTGTACCCCAAAACCCAAACCTACCCCTGAACCCTAAAAATACCCCTATACCCCAAAACCCAAACCTAGCCCTGAACCCTAAAAATACCCCTGTACCCCATAACCCAAAAGTATATCTGAACCATTAAAATACCCAAACACCCCAAAACATATACCTCAGTACCCCAAAACATATACCCCTTTACCCATACTTGCCTTATCCAAACATTTTTAAAAAACATGCTTTTACCATTCATGCATTTACAATGAATTTCGTTGTAAATGTATGCGTGGTAAAAGCATATAAAATGTAATGCCATGCGTTATAATGGCATTGCGTAGTCATGATACTTTCGTAATGAAAGTATGCAGAGTGATGGTATGCAGAAAGAAATTTGCGCAATAATGGGTGTTTACCCTCCCCCGTAAGTATATTGGTGGCACGGCGGCCCACATCTCCAGCAACATACTCATATTTTTTCACCACCGATTGGAAAAATGCAGAGGTCTCTCTCATTGATGCCCAGCACCGACATACACTTTTAGACACACCTCCCACCACAAGTTCTAGAACTGCGAACTTTAGAGATGGGGAGCTACGTTAGAATCTCGGCATCAGCTCAACATCCTGTGATTACAGGCAAATCGCTTTGTCTCCCCGTGCCTACCACAAATCAATGTGTTTTTCTGTAATGTAAATTGTGCTCATGCCATGTTGTCGAGTTCGCGCTATATAATATTGCAAGGAAAATAAAGTAGGGAAACTCGAGTTCACACACTACTGAACGCGCACTCTTAAGTGCACTAGCAGTGCACCGTGAATCGGAGCGTTTCACAGGCCTGTCACAGATAAGAAATGCTATCAAAATGAAATCCTACGAAACAATATACTACTGGCCGGCAGCAATTGATACCCGGACAACGTCGGGATGGGCTACTAGTTTCTAATATATTAGTTTAGTCTATCCCACAGTCCTTCTACCTTCTTTCTTTGTTCAGTCAATTTTTGGGGTCCCTCTAAATCTGTGGGTAGTGCCGCTTCTAAAGTGGCCAGTTGTTTTGGCTCTGTAAGTCATGCTCTAGCACTTTCTTGACGCATGCCTCTGTTGACATGCATACTCCTCTGAGTACTCCTCTGAATACTCCTCGGAGTACTCCTTTCATTGCCTCCCATTCTACTGTCCTGGTGTTCGCTGTATTCCAGATTATATCAAAATATTCTTTCATTTCAGTTCCATCTGTTGCCTTATAAACCAGGTCAGTGAGCGCCTCAGTATTTATTCTCCACAGTGGTATTTTGGATTGAGGTCTACCTAATGTGCATTCTATTAGTAACGAGGAATGATCTGACAAATATCGAGCCAGTAATTGCGCCTCTTCTACTCTTTTTACAGCCACTGTCTGTATAAAAAAATAATCTAGTCGGCTATATGTATTAGTCCCTGGGGTGTGGCAGGAATAGGCTATTTGGTGCCAGGTTGCAAAGCCGCCAGATATCTCTGAGGTTGTAATTAATTTGCTTCTGGTGCATGGCCTCTCTCGTTTTCATTTTAGCCTCTGGCTTAAGCAGGTACCTGTCTGTCGTTCCATCTAAAGCACATTTGTAATCCCCTGCGACAATGTGTTCCATATCAGGTGTGATGTGTGTCTGTCTAAGTACCGACCCCAAAAAGTCCCCGTCATCACTATTAGGGGCATGTACATTGACCAAGCATATATTTCGGCCATCAAGTGTTCCTTCCATCACCACGTAGCTCCCATTTGAATCTAGACTAGTCCTTACCGATTTGAAGGGGACACTCAGTGCCACTCAGATCAGTGCTCCCCTGACGTTGCATATATCTGACCTCTCCAGCGTCGTTGTACATATTTGAGACTAGCTCTCCATAGGTGGGTTTCCTGCAAAAAGACTATAGCAACTGCAGACCTTTTTAAATAGGCTACAATACGTGTACGTTTCACAAAATTATTGAGCCCTCGGACATTCCATGTTATGAATTTTGTCTTTCACCCTTCATGTTGCAAAATCGTCGAGGGGTATCTCATTAATTTCTAACAGGGCTCTATTTTAGTATAGTGCAGGTCAGTGACCTCCCTTAATCTTTTTGTTTGTTTGGCATAACATCTTTTTGGACCACCCGTTTTGAATTTAGCAACATAACTGTAACTTCCACTACTCCCAGCTACCCCCACCCACAGGCAGTGGTATCTCATTCCCATAGCCCAACAGGTGTGTAAGGATCAGGGACTCCACCCCAAATCGTTCTCCTCCCCCACCCTAGTTTCCTCCCTGTAACTTTAGAATAGAAAGATTTATTAGTCTGCTCCACAGTCTCTAGTATATGGCCAGTCTGTCAAGCACCGCACCACCTCGCTGGACCTCTACTGGCTTAGCAAGGCCGTGCCTGTGTGCAGCAGCTGGGGTGCCCTCCAAGTTTAAATCGGAAAACCACGTTGTATCAGAATTGTCTTAGTCCCTTCTCCCCAGTACGCATATTCTTCACTTCCACCCCCAACACTCTCCCCCCACAGAGGGTTCTGCCCCTCATCCAATTTCGGTCTTGGCTTGTGCCCCCTTTTCAGCTTATCTACTTACAAGTTGAGTGTGTCCACTCACTGCTTAGAATTGGCCCCTTAAGCCGCTTCAATTCACCCTGGATGCCCTCCCCACCCTAACCCGGGGTGATTTCGAGCTGAGATTGGGTTTCTTGCACCAGACGGAGTGGGGAATACTGGTTCTGAAGTGGTATGTTCATTCATTTCTTGACGTTCCATCTGCTCCAACCAGGATGCAACCCAGATCCGATGTTTCTTGCAGCATTGGACTTTGCTCTTCAGGATCTCAACGCTGGCCTCACTGCCGTCTGTTCCTTCTCTGTTGTTCACGCCATCCCTGATTCTGGTCTTGTCAGGCCAGACCTATCGAGTCCATCCAGTCTGTTGCATCTTGAGGTGAATCCTAGAATTGTGCCCTGTCCCCATATTGCACTCGGAGTCGCACTGGAAATATCAAGCTATATTTAATATTAAGGTCTCTTAGTCGTCGCTTGACTAATAAAAATCAGTTTCTAAGATAATGTACTTTTCTTGTGTAGTAAGGGTAAAGGTGGATGTTGTGATCTTCATTTTTAGGCGGGCCATTTTATGGATATGCTGCTGTATTATATCTCTGCCTCTATTGTTAAACAGACCTGCAATCACGGCTCAAAGCGATGATCCCGGGCTCGGCGGGGGACCGATGGCACGTGGCCTCTTTCAATAGCAACAAATTTAGAGAGTCTCATATTGTTAAAGGTCGATCCAATCCACTTTTCCAAAAATATATCTGCTGCCGGCCCTTCTGCTTGCTCTGAAAATCCTACAAATCTAAGGTTGTTTCTCCTTGATCGCCCTTCGGCATCCTCTACTCGATTTGACTGCTCTTGCAACAAGGTTACTGTCGTACGGAGACTCTCAACTTCTTCCTGCAGTGTCACCACTTCTTCCTCAGTGTTTGTGACTCTTTCCGCCACCTTTCACAGATCTAGGTGTAGGTGGTTTTTGTCCATCGCCATTGTGTCCATCTTTGCCTCTAGAGCCACCCGGGAGTCTCTAATGCACCCAAATAAATCTGCCTTGTCTTGTGCCATAGCTCCTTGGCTGGTCGCACTTTGAGGGTCTCTTCTGGGCTGGTCTGTTGCTACTGGACCCAGCACTGTGTATTGCCCTATTTTGTTGGCCTGTTCTTCTCTCAACAGCCTATCTTTTACCATAGTCTGGCCGTGTGCTAACCGCTTTGTTTATTTCTTGTTAGGCACTTATTCTCAATTGGCGTGGGTCCTACGGGGGAAGCCACTCCAGTTCTATCCGTTAGTGTATATGGGCCTCATTTATGAGGTTTTGCCGCTGGGAAGTGCAGCAGGCCTTCCTGCTGCGCTTCCCTAGGGCAATAGAAAAAGGCAGGAATGCTCCGTATCTATAAGATATGGCGCATTCCTGTCCTTTCCCCAGCGCCTGTGAACAATGGGCTGCGTGCGCCAGCGCAGGCACCTTAGCACAGTGGTGCAAGGGTGCCTACATTGCGGGGATGACTATTTTTGTACAGGAAGGGAAACCTTCCTGTACAAAAATAATCACAAGAGGCTTTTCCTCTGTCTACGTGTGTTGGAGAATGCAGCACACATACAAAAAGGAAAAACGAGGAGAAATAAAGATATTTCTCTCGGTTGCGCCTCCCCTACCCCTCCCCTGGGGAGGCGTAAGCTTTTGGCACTGCCCGGATTTACGATTTCTCGTAAATCTGGGGCAGTGTCAAAAGGCAATGGTTGTTGCTGGGAACGCCCCCAGCAACACCCATTGCACGCCCCTTTAACGCAGAACACTGCGTTAAAGGGACTGATATTTATCAGGCAGAATTAAGCCCAAAAAAAGTGGCTTAGTGCTGCCTGATAAATTTCACGCATGCTTCTGCGCCACGCAACATCATAAAAAGTGACGTTCTGATGGTGCAAGGTATCTCCTGGCCCCGGTCTAGCGTCATATCATATATTCCTTCCAGGTTGATCTTTGACCACCGCTGCTCCAGTCGCTTTGTGTCTATCAGAGCTCCTACAATTGAGGGGGGCTCCCGAACCAGACTGGATGGCGGCCCCTATATCTAGTGTCTCTTTGCCTCCTTTGTGTTGTTGCCCTTCAGTTTATAGGGCCTTATTCTGTTGCCTTCATGTGGCCATGGTAGGAATATGTTCTTCCCTAAAGTATTACTGGGTATCAATCCTCTTCAGCACCCTAGTCGTCCTGTACACCATGATTGTTTCTTCTGTGTGTCGCTTGGCTCAGCTACCAGTTTTGCCTACACTTATTTGCATCAACTGTTTTTAAGGCCCCTAGGTCATAATACTATCAGCGTTCGTGGCGTGCTTTGTTATTTCGTCCCGCAGCGGCAGCGTAAAGCTAGCAGCATGCTGCGGGAGATTTAAAAAGTGACTGCCGGGGAGATGCGTCACATTGTAAAGCCCTGCGCCACATGTGGGCGGTACCAGCGCAGGGGGGGCGTTCCGGCGCAGGAACGCCTTGGAAAAGTGCCTGAGTGAAATTTATAAGATTTCACTCAGTCACTTTTCCGACCCCGCTGGGTCAAAACCTTGCGCCTGCTTGAAGCAGGCGGAAGGTATGACGCACCATGCAGAAGATAGCCCGGATTGGCACAGTGCTGAAATTGTGTCGCGCCCGCGACACAACTCCAGCACTGCGCCAACCTTACGCCTGCAGATGTGATACACATCTGTTTATCCTTGCGCCGTGGTGCGCCGCATGGTAATTGCGGTGCATATGTGGTGGTGCAAGGGTAAACTTGTGTCACGCATCTTTCCCGGCGCATTCCTGCTGATTAGCAGGGATGCGCCAGGAAACATAAATCTGCCTCCACGTAAAAATAGCTTACTGGTGATGTCAACATGCTGTAATTTGATGTTAGATCAGGGTTCAACTGTCATACTTTACAGACCCAGGGGCATATTATCTAGGGCTGGCAATAGATTTATCGCCGCTTTAGTGACCTGTTTTCGGGCGAGAAGCGGCGATAATTCTGTTTCTGTCAGCACTCGCTACGCATCGACAATGAGATGCAAAGTAGGCGGAGAACATATTTCGCGATATTAGCAAGAAAGAGTAGTAATAATAATAATCCTAAAACCTTCTTGCAGGAATTTGGAGGCATAATGACAAGAAACGGGGCTTGACATTATGACCTTCTGATTGCCTTTTGAGACCCATGTTCTGTCATACTTTTAATAAGGCCTCTTCTGAGTTGAAGGTTCATTCCTCCTTCAGTGCTACACAATGTGAGTCTTAATGAGAAGATAAAATGAATTTTGAAAACGAGAGCAAGATCCATACTCTTCGCGTTTGCAGACAATTCGTTTCACATAAGACAAATACGACGGTGTTTTATTTAATGATGTTAAGCGTGGTGAAAAAAAATACAATCCAATATGTGAAAAGATAGATACAAAATGTATGGTCTAACCGTATAGACAACTATCAATGGTTGTGGCCGCTGTTGGTCTTCTATGCAATGCATTATGGGTAGATCTATTTACCATATCTTCTTTACTATGTCCCTATTCGAGATTTCCCTCAGATGATTGTCTGCAATTCTACTGACTGCCGACAGAGGGCCCCCTCGGCATTACCTCGTCAACCCTGCTCCAAGTATGACTTCGCACAGCCCCTGTTAGACAGCCTGTGACCACACGTCTCTGTCATGTCGTCCCGCCTGACCAAGTTGTCGGACAGGACAGGCGGACAGGAAACGGGAACAGGAAATGAGGTTGACAGGAAAAGGTAGTCTGTAAGCCAGTATGAGACTGGCAGGGAATAAAGGAGCACATAACCAGTTACCTCTGCCTCGGTGTGCTTATTTACAAAGAGCGCTGCGACAATGGCGACCAGGGTGGGATGTTCATAAAACCCACACACGCAGCACCATCGCTCAGCCATCCTGTGTGGCCGACCACCGAACCCTGCAGCACCGATCCTGACCGCGCGGAAAGAGCGCGAAAGTCAAGATGCCTCCAGCCGTCTGCCGGAAAGCCAGAGAGCGTATGCCAGAGCGCTACTCTGCGTGTGCCCAGACACTGCTTACCGAGAGAGACGCTACTCCGCGAGACGAGCGCGTCTGCCGAGCGCTGCCACCACGTGTGCCTCAAGCTGCCTGCAAGCTGCCTACCGGAGAGTCGGAGCGCTGCTCCGTGTGCGTCCGGACCCTGCCTGCTGAGAGAAACGCCGTCGGCAGTGCAACGAGCGCATGTAACCGAGCGCTGTTACCATTCAGCCCCAAAGGTGAGCAATCGGCTCCGCACGGCGCCGCAGTGCCGGAAAGCAGCGCCCGCCTCCCCCAGGCACCAAGGGAGCGAGGTGAAGAGGCTAAACGCGAAGACGAAAAAAAGACAAGGCTGAGTTCAAACCCTGCCGACTGCCCTGCGCGCCTAAATATGTATATGTGCACCATCTCCAGCCAACACAAGAGGAGTTAAGAGACATCATGTCCCGAGCAGCGGCCATGTTGGGGTCAGGCGCCAGTGCATAAAATCGAACCACACACCTTCGACGGCGGCCATTTTAGGGTCAGGCGCTGTCAGAAAATCAGGAAACTGAGTGAGGAATAGGGCGGGAAACACACGCCCAGGGTAAATAAGGACCCCAGAACAAAGAGAAACCGCCACACAACATAAAGGAAACATTTGTTGAAGATAACAACCATAGAAACGAAACCTGGATCATCTACAAGCCAGTCACACAGGGCCAGTCAGCTACAAATGTCTAATACGAGCCCTGACAGCTCATCAGGGGTGAACAACGTAGCGGGACCAGCAAATACAGGACAAAAGGGGGTGGGGTCGCACACCACTCACTCACCAGCGGGATCGCCCCTAAGGACTATGGTCAGTGTAGTTTAGTATTCCGCGATGTATCTTTCTTCGCCATCCCTGGACACGTGTTTCGGGGTATTTACCCCTCATCAGCAGAGAATAGGCCATCTTCTTATCTTCTGGGGTTGCCGGTGGCTGCCAAATATTGCCAGGTCTAGTACCACACAGGCGCGCAGGTGCGGGGTCCCAGGCTCGTCAGCCCGACAGCTCGAGGGAGCTTTAAACATTTCAAAAGGGGGTGGGGTCACACACCACTCACTCACCAGCGGGATCGCCCCTAAGGACTATGGTCAGTGTAGTTTAGTATTCCGCAATGTATCTTTCTTCGCCATCCCTGGACACGTGTTTCGGGGTATTTACCTCTCATCAGCAGGGAATAGGCCATCTTCTTATCTTCTGGCGTTGCCGGTGGCTGCCAAATATTGCCAGGTCTAGTACCTCACAGGCGCGCAGGTGCGGGGTCCCAGGCTCGTCAGCCCGCTTAAATATTTCAAAAAGGGGGTGGGGTCAGTGTCCAGTCAACATACTCCCATCAATCCAGAGGCCGCTCCGGAAGTAGTCACCGTACCAAGCACCACATGACTGAATCATACCGGTCACGCAGAGACACCTCCAGCGAGTCATCATCGCATACTCCAACATCACAAGACAGTGATGAATACATCTGTATGGTATCAGACCCAGACCGGTTGAAGCGATATCCAAAGCTTGACATCCTGATAGGCAATCACCCAGCAAAATTTGTCCTAGATTCTGGAGCTTCCTTAAATTACATCTGCTCCCTAGAATACCACAACATGAAGCAGAAACCTAAACTAGAGCCAGCTGCTGTTCGCATATTCACATGGATGTCACGCAAACCGCTACCTTGCCTGGGTCGGTTTCACACCACTCTCACATTCAAGGATCGGAAAGTCGATGCCTTCATCCACGTAGTAGAAGGGCCAGATGTGGCAGACTGTTTGCTCAGCTTACCCACAGCAGAAAGACTCAAACTTGTAGAACTTCTATACATGACCGAAGATGCTCCCGACATCGTAGCAAAATTCCCAAACCTATTCAAGGGTCTCGGAAAGTTAAATCACTTCAAGGTAAAACTACACATCAATGAAAACGTGACACCTATTGCTCAACACCATAGGAAGGTGCCGTTTCACTTACAACAAGCCGTCGATGACGAGCTCCAAGACTTACTTCAAACAGACATCATAGAACGCACAACAGGACCCACTCCCTGGGTATCGCCAGTTGTGGTGGTCCCCAAAAAGGGACAGGACAACAAGGTCAGACTGTGTGTCGATATGCATGCGCCCAACACCGCCATCGAGCGGGAACGTCATCCCGGGCCCCACATCAGCGACATGATCACGAAACTAAATGGCGCCACAGTCTTCTCCAAACTCGACCTAAACAAAGGTTACCACCAGTTGGAGTTGCACGACAAATCTAGATATATCACGACCTTCACCACCCACCAGGGCCTGTTCCGATACAAACGCCTAAACTTTGGCATTTCCTCGGCCGCTGAGATCTTTCAAGAAGCTATCAGACGGGTCATACAGGGCATCCCAAATGCCTTTAACTACAGCAATGACCTCCTAGTATTTGGAAAGGACCAAACTGAACACGACACCGCGCTGGATAGGGTCTGCCACGCATTACTGACTGCAAACCTAACACTCAACGCCAGCAAATGTGAATTCCACAGAGACACTCTAAAGTTCTATGGCCACATATTTTCCAAGGAAGGAATGAGACCGGACCCTGAAAAGGTAGCAGCTCTTGCCGACACTCCAAAGCCCTGAGACGTGAGTGACCTTCGCTCTTTCCTTGGGATGGCAAGCTATTGCGCACGTTACATTCGAGATTATGCCACAATCAGCTATCCACTACAAGAGCTCTCTCGTCAAGGTCAGCCATTTGAATGGACTGAAGCATGTCATCAAGCCTTCACTGTAATCAAACAAGCTGTCGGGTCTGCCATCAACCTTGCGTACTTTGATACAAAGAAGAAAACAGAAATCACAGTACACGCCGGCCCGGTGGGTCTGGGTGCCATTCTAGCCCAGTACCGTGAAGACTCCGACCAACGACACATCATCGCATACGCAAGCCGCAGCCTCACGGACACTGAAAGGGCGTACTCCCAACCGGAGAAAGAAAGCCTAGCTGTCGTATGGGCGTGCGAGCATTTTCACCTGTTTGTCTATGGCAAGCATTTCACGGTCATCACAGATCATCAAGCGCTCATCACAATCTTCAGAAACCCCAATGCAAAAATGCCTCCACACATCGAACGATGGGGCCTCCGCTTGCAAGACTACATATTTACCATTGTCCACAAACCAGGGAAAGCTGAAAACCCAGCTGACTTTATGTCACGCCACCCACTACCTGGTAGGCGAGCTGCACTCTCTGTTGCGGATGAATACCTTCACTTTGTCGTCGACACAGCATGTCCTCCCACAGTTCTAGAATCGATCAACACGACAGAGCCCATTCAGTCGGGGACACGACCCGAAACAAGCACGCACTGCGGCTAAGATAAGCGTGGTGACTGACACTATGAGAGTAGTGTGAGAATGGAAATGTATGACACCAACACTGATACTTAGCACCCTTTTCATTTGTCTTTAATGTTTTTCAGTACCTTTCGCTCCACCTAATTTGGAATACATCTGTCTTTCAACCACGGTTGGAGCCATGACCCAACAGTAGAGGTAGGCTGAGACAGGCTGATTAGCGTTTGAGGTGTCGATCTCTCAGGTCTTTGGTAGTGATGATTGTTTCCTTTGTTTTATAGTTACTTTTTGGTCCTGAGGAGAACCCTGGCACTCACAGGGTTCGGAACGCGTCGACCGACCCGGTCCCGGGTCTTCTGTGTGAATCAACACTGAACTTGATTTGTCAACTTATCACAAACTATTTGGCTTTTCCCAAAACTTGAAAAACAACTGTGAAGAGTGTTAAATATAACAATTAAGATCGTTTTGTACATATAAGATTTCTTTTGACACCGGGACTAGTATGGATGTGGTATAGTATGAATGGTTGGCCAAGAATGTGTTGTATGTGAGGTGGTTTGAATCATTGTACATACTAATTTGTTTGTTTCATGTTTGTATATAATTGTATATATAATTCTTCATGTTTTTGTATTTCCATGCACAAAAGGAAAATCGACTAAAAACTAAAATAGTCTTGAAAAATTAAAAGCAAAAGTTGCAATTCAAAAAGCAAGCGTCCATGCTATTTTTCATGTATGCTTTTTTATAACTGTTTTGAAAAATTAGTTTCTCAGCTTTGGCAAGTGTGTTGTTTCTTTAAGTTCCACACGTCTCAGCACCCGGGTCAGGGACTCAGTAACAATTTAGCACCCCTGCACCTGAGGAAGGTCAGAAGGGCAAAGAGGGGAAGCTCTGAATGCTGTAGTGCTGACCCTTCTTGGTTGTCCAGGGCACAAGGCACAAAGTACACCTCAACCCGGCCGAACCAGGCAAGGACTGAAGTTGAGATCACCCTTTCTGAGAAATTGTAATAAAGGACCCCTGTTCCGTGTTGTTCTTTGGGTCCAAGTCCAAGGTCCCTGGGGTTGGGCAAGTTCACACTCGCCAGCAGTTGACGTGAATAAGATTTCCTGACGAATGGCCTCAGCCCCTAGTAACAATCAGAGTAGCCTGTGACACAATCCCCCTGTGGTAGTTGTCTGTACTTCGGCCAGGCCAGCAGTGACTAGTAAAGTGACAACAAGTGACTCAGAGTGACAAAATGGCCGCCCAGCGTCCTCCCTTATATAGCCTAGGCCCAGGTCACTAGAGTGGACTGGAAGGTTCTAGAACCCTCTAATGCTATCCTATGGCCCAAAATCTCTGAGGTAATTCCTGACAGGCGTTCATCTTAGGAACCCTCTCTATCCACCATTTATGAAGGCGCACCCGTACCTCAGCACTGGTTAGCAGTGGTGGGGCACCCGGAGACCTAAGGCCACACAAAAAGGACTGGTGGACAAACATTATGGGAGGCAGAAAGGGACCAAAAACAAAAAAAAGGGGAGACCACCCAAAAAGGCTGACAGGTCTAACACAGGTCCCCCCCAGCTGAAAGTGGGGAGAGCTACCCAATCCCTTGGGGGTTCTCATCACTAAGGCAGAAAAACCTTGAGAGACCATCAGCGTTGGCATTACCACTCAAGGTCGGTGTTCCACCCTAAAGTCCATTCCCTGTAAGGATATGGACCACCTAAGCAACTTGGGATTCTCACCCCTCATTTGCATGAGCCACCGGAGGGGCCGGTGGTCTGTCTGAACAAGGAAGTGCGAACCAAAAAGATATGGCTGCAACTTCTTCAGAGCCCAGACCACCGCAAAAGCTTCCCGCTCGATTGCACTCCACCTCTGTTCCCGGGGGAGTAGTCTCCTAGAAAGGAAAACCACAGGTTGGTCCAGACCTTCTTCATTGAGCTGCGATAACACTGCCCCAATACCATGCTCAGACATGTCTGTTTGGACGATAAATTCTTTGGAAAAGTCCAGGGCCTTGAACACTGGAGCTGTGCACATAGCTTTCTTCAGGGAGTCAAAGGCTTGTTGGCACGCCTCGGTCCAAATAACTTTTCGAGGGTGGAGCCGAGAGGCCACAGGGGGCGTAACACCGCGAGGAATGCCAGCCACCAACGCATGCCTCATCTGCAGATAACAAAAGCGCTCACGCTCCTGCAATTAGTGTCTAGCCTGCGACTCTTCAAATGTAAGGATCCCATTCCTACCCCACAAATCCTTCACCTGTGAGATCCCGATAAGGTCCCAAAGATCAAAGCCCTTCGATTTCCATAAGCTGCCCAAACCCTCTGAGTTCCACAGCGGAGTCGCCAAATTAATCTTCCCGTCCCACTTAAGAGAATGGTTGGCCGTCTAGCATACAAAACTCTGGTGTATTCACACCCCAGCACTTGGCCTCGGTCCATCGCATACCCCGGATTAACCGGCGAGCCATAAATGGCATAGTTGATGGGTGCCAGCTGGGAAGCCCAGTAGTACTTCCGGATGTAAGGCAAACCGATCCCCCCATCGTACCATGGCAACATCAATTTAGAAAGCGCAATCCGCAGTCTCCCATCCCAAAGGAGCTGATGCTGAAGAGATTTGACTTCATTAAAATACGAGGGAGGTATCGGATCATGGGTGTTCTGAAGGGCATACAGGAAGCGCGGAAGAGCAAGCATCTTGAATAAAACCGCTCGACCCAACAGGGAGAGCGGCAGCGATTTCCATCTCGCCATGTCTCCATGAAGCCTGGCCAAGGGGGGCACCAAGTTAGCACTATATCGCACCTTGGGGTCCTTTGATATATAGATACCCAGATAGCAAAAGCCCACCAACTCCAACTTCACCGGACAGTTCGCTGGAACGTTAGGCGGATCCCCGCTCAACACGAAGAGGACCAACTTAGCCCAATTAATAGCGAAGCCGGAGTACCTCCCATAGATTGCCAAAATATCTAAAAAGACAATCAGTGAATGCCTGGGGGATGTCAAATACAGGAGGACATCATCTGCATAGAGTGAAATCTTATCCTCCCAGTCTGACGTCCATCGCAACCCTTTAATCGACCTGTCCCACCTCACCCATGCCTCGAGCGGCTCAACAGCCAAAGCAAACAAGAGCGGGGAAAGGGGGTAACCCTGCCGAGTGCCCCTCCCCAAAGGGAAATCCCCCGACTGCCGATTATTAATGGCCACTCAGGCCAGAGGACCAGAGAACAAAATGCGAACCCATCGAACAAAGTCAGGACCAAACCCCAGTTTGTCCAAGACTGCAAAAAGGTAAGTCCACTCCACTCTATCAAAAGCCATAGTGGCATCCAATGACAGAAGAACCACCGTTTCATGTATATGCGCTGCGCCACCCAGTACACCATGCAGTCTACGAAGATTAAGAGCTGTATTCCGGCGTGGCATAAAACCAGACTGATCCGGATGCACCAAGGATGTAATGACTTTCACTAACCTAGCAGCGAGTAGTTTGGCCAACACCTTAGGTTCAACATTCAGAAGTGAAATCGGCCGATAGGAAGGGCACTCAAGACGCGGTTTACCATCTTTATAGATCACAACAATATTTGCGACGCGCTGATCATAAGGCAGACTACCCTTGTCCCTACTTTCCATATACATATCCTTCAAAAACGGAGCCAGCATGTTAGTGTTCAGCTTGTATAGCTCTATGGGAAGTCCATGAGGGCCTGAGGCCTTCGCGGAGTGAATCCCTCTAATGGCCGCCTCCACCTCATCGTTCGTAAAGGCGGAGTCCAAAAATGCTCTATGCTCGTCCGACAGGGCGGGCATCGGAATAACAACAACAGAACGGTGGAGGGGGACCTAGGGGAGATTTAAAGACCGAGCTCTGGATACTATCCCCAACAGAACCAATAGACAACAAAGGTACCAGAGGGTCTCAGGTAAATGTGCCCATAAACATAGAAAAACCAACCAAGGACTCACCCTTGCCCCCAGGTTATGTCACAGAGAGCTCTCCGTGGATGAGGAAAAATACCCATCAGTCACCATTCGGATCCGCCCTTCATCATTTGGGATTTTATCCGTACCACCCGTCAGAGATTATTGGTACTCTCCTAGGAGGTCAACCCGGTGGTAGGGGGTATCCTCACTTAAGTAAAGAGACGACAGTGTGGTATACCACTCGATGTTAGTGAGTGGTAGAAAAAATGGGACTGGGGTGTGCAGTGCAAAAGAAGGTGTGAGAGGAGAAAAACCAAGAGAAATGGGTTTAAAATTGGTTTAGGATAAGCACCAGGCAAACATTTATTTCAGTTGTGCTTACCACACCAATGTTAAAAACAGTGCACCCGCTGACTATCTGTTTATGTAGACAGCCTCAGGTCAATATGGTCGACTAGTTTCAGCAATTTAAAGGACTAATTTTGTCATTGCTTTCTTCAGGACCAAAAATAAAATAAATGCTACTACACCAAGTGAAAAAAGTTACACCCTAGAAACACAAAACAAGTGCATACAGTCACCTGTATGTTCCGGGTGTCCTTACAGTCTGTGTAAATCACTGTGGGGAGAAGGTGAGGAGAAAAGGCTTTCAAATAATAAACGGGCCATATAGTCCAACCATCAAATATGCTTTGGACTGGAACACACAAGGTGTTGTTTAGAAAAAGCACTACCTGAGTGCAGACATGATTCTAATACATATGGGTGAAAGATTTGTAATACCAAATGTTAGTAAGCTCTTACCTCAACATGTAAGGTCAGATGGCCTCACCCCACCTGGCAGTGGCTCAGGGGAAAATGAATCACCGCTCTAGAAAACATGTAGAACACACATTAACACATAAATTGCACGTGACAGAAACAAAACTCCTTAATCTACCATTAGCGGAAAATACATGGTCAAGTAGACCAGTCAGAGTAACTGAATATTAAAAAGGGGAGCTCAGCGTGAGTGAATAGCCCTGCTGGAAATATGCTCGCAATAGCGCCTGGGCGCGAGGGTTCGCCTTACCTAACCGTCGATACTCCTGGCCGGCGTCCTGGCCATCTGGGGAGGTACCGACAGCTGGCGAGGGAGTGTTGATAAACCCTGTCATCATTGGGTGGGAGGTCACGTGGGGCTACTTACTAGCGTCTAATGGTTGGCGTATATCCCCGTGATGAATTGCAGCCACTCGCTGCCGAGTCAATCCGTTCCACCGCAGGCTAGGGGGAAGACTAAATAAAACCAGCGCTGCTATTGGACGCGCGATAGCGTGACGCGTGTAGCGCGTGTTATGATTGGAGGACCTGCACTGTGGAGCTGCATTCCTATTGGTTGCCGTGCAGGTATGCTCGCGCTGGGTCTGCCTTTGTTGCCAAAGCGACGAAGGTAAACAGACTGGGTAAACACGGAAAAGGATTTAACGCGTGCTGAAGTGCACGGTATTTAAGGCTAAAATCAGTATGAGTGACGGGCGCTAGTGATCTACAGACGCTGTTTACCTAAACAGAATATTTCATGTACTAAGAAGTGTCTAATTAGAAAAATAAGACCACTGGGTAAGATGTAGGTGTTAAATGTTGCACAGTATTTAAGGCTAAAATCAGTATGAATGGCGGGCGCTAGTGATCTACAAGCCTTGTTTACCAAAACAGAATATTTTATGTACTAAGAAGTGTCTAATTAGAATAATAAGACCACTGCTTCCATGGTCTGGTAGTTCCTATATCTATTTCCAGCGATTTCTTAGTCTGTGCAGGTACACTAGTCTCTCTGAGAGTATTACATCATGCCCTTAGGCTCCTGTCCGATAGGGCTAATCACCATCATGGGCTACAAATCACTTGGTTTTTAATCAATAGGCCAGAGGGTGTAACCACTTTGGTCTTGCTGTGTCTCTAGTGTAACATTTAACATCTACATCTTACCCAGTGGTCTTATTATTCTAATTAGACACTTCTTAGTACATAAAATATTCTGTTTTGGTAAATCCTTTTCCGTGTTTACCCAGTCTGTTTACCTTCGTCGCTTTGGCAACAAAGGCAGACCCAGCGCGAGCATACCTGCACGGCACCCAATAGGAATGCAGCTCCACAGTGCAGGTCCTCCAATCATAACACGCGCTACACGCGTCACACTATCGCGCGTCCAATAGCAGCGCTGGTTTTATTTAGTCTTCCCCCTAGCCTGCGGTGGAACGGATTGACTCGGCAGCGAGTGGCTGCAATTCATCACGGGGATATACGCCAACCATTAGACGCTAGTAAGTAGCCCCACGTGACCTCCCACCCAATGATGACAGGGTTTATCAACACTCCCTCGCCAGCTGTCGGTACCTCCCCAGATGGCCAGGACGCCGGCCAGGAGTACCGACGGTTAGGTAAGGCGAACCCTCGCGCCCAGGCGCTATTGCGAGCATATTTCCAGCAGGGCTATTCACTCACGCTGAGCTCCCCTTTTTAATATTCAGTTACTCTGACTGGTCTACTTGACCATGTATTTTCCGCTAATGGTAGATTAAGGAGTTTTGTTTCTGTCACGTGCAATTTATGTGTTAATGTGTGTTCTACATGTTTTCTAGAGCGGTGCTTCATTTTCCCCTGAGCCACTGCCAGGTGGGGTGAGGCCATCTGACCTTACATGTTGAGGTAAGAGCTTACTAACATTTGGTATTACAAATCTTTCACCCATATGTATTAGAATCATGTCTGCACTCAGGTAGTGCTTTTTCTAAACAACACCTTGTGTGTTCCAGTCCAAAGCATATTTGATGGTTGGACTATATGGCCCGTTTATTATTTGAAAGCCTTTTCTCCTCACCTTCTCCCCACAGTGATTTACACAGACTGTAAGGACACCCGGAACATACAGGTGACTGTATGCACTTGTTTTGTGTTTCTAGGGTGTAACTTTTTTCACTTGGTGTAGTAGCATTTATTTTATTTTTGGTCCTGAAGAAAGCAATGACAAAATTAGTCCTTTAAATTGCTGAAACTAGTCGACCATATTTACCTGAGGCTGTCTACATAAACAGATAGTCAGCGGGTGCACTGTTTTTAACATTGGTGTGGTAAGCACAACTGAAATAAATTTTTGCCTGGTGCTTATCCTAAACCAATTTTAAACCCACTTCTCTTGGTTTTTCTCCTCTCACACCTTCTTTTGCACTGCACACCCCAGTCCCATTTTTTCTACCACTCACTAACATCGAGTGGTATACCACACTGTCGTCTCTTTACTTAAGTGAGGATACCCCCTACCACCGGGTTGACCTCCTAGGAGAGTACCAATAATCTCTGACGGGTGGTACGGATAAAATCCCAAATGATGAAGGGCGGATCCGAATGGTGACTGATGGGTATTTTTCCTCATCCACGGAGAGCTCTCTGTGACATAACCTGGGGGCAAGGGTGAGTCCTTGGTTGGTTTTTCTATGTTTATGGGCACATTTACCTGAGACCCTCTGGTACCTTTGTTGTCTATCGGGCATCGGAATATCCTGTATCATGTCAGCATTGTCACTCATGGAATATTTCTCTTCCGTCTTATACACCTCTTCATAATACCGGGCAAATTCATCCACTATCAGTTGGGGACTCGTCTTTTTGCCCGAACCGGCAATCAGCAGCTCGGCACAAGACGTCTCGTCCACTCCCCTTTCTCCAACCACGCAATCAGTTTGCCGGCCTTGTCGCTGTGTTCATAAATTCTACTCTGGGTGTCTGCGTGCTGCGTCTTGGCCATGTCACGTGCCAGACTCCTGTATTTGTCTCGAAGGAGCCGAAGGCAGTGCAAACCCCCGAATCATCGCCAGAGGACACCTCCCTCTTCAGGTCCAACAGATCCACCTCCACCTTATCAATCTCCACCCTGCACTTCTTCTTCTGCCCGGCAATGAGAGAAAGCGCCTCCCCTCTGACCACAGTTTTATAGGCCTCCCATAGCGAAATTGGAGTCAACCGTAATGGCATTCGCCTGAAAGTAACAATCCGTGAAAGGCACAATTTCTTTCCTAGTGTCGAGATCCCTCAAATGCCATACACTGATCGGGGCTACCCTAGCCACATCACCCTGTCCTAGCTGAAGTCGGAGCCAAATCGGCGAATTATCGGACACCCCCTAGCCAGGTGTCGCACCTCCTGGATCCACGCCGCCTACGGCGCAGGCAACAACTCATAATCAATCCGCAAGAGAAAATGGTGCGCAGCAGAAACATGCGTGTAGTCATTGTCCCCGGGGTGTCTGAATCTCCACCCATCAACCAGGCCAGTGGTAGCAATAAAATCTGACAACCATCTATGGGACGGCAACAAAACACGGGAGGGGTGCCTATCAATCTCTCCATCCATTACTGTGTTAAAGTCCCGCCCAGCACCAAAGCTCCAACTGACAAAGTAAGGAAGATCTTACACAGGTCACGGAAGGTATCAGCTTGCAGCGCTGGAGGGACATAGACAGACAGAAACGTAACTGTTCTACCCTCCCACAGCACCGAGATGCCTACCTAGCGTCCCCGTTTGTCGGTCCAGATTACCTGAATAGTGAAAGGGAACGAGTTCTTCACCAGGATTCCCACCCCTCTGGACCCAGTAGTGAAACTAGCATGTGCCACCAGCTTGTAGCCCCCTCTGTGCAGTGCCATACATCGCTTGCCCATAAGGTGAGTTTCTTGCAGTAATACCACTTCTGGCAAATGTGATCGTATCAGTTGCCCCACCATAGCTCGCTTGATCTTATCACCCAAACCATTCACATTCCAACTGAGTTTAGAAAACCCAAGCCCGGCCTATTGGAAGCCATAATGATCATTCAGAAAGTCCGGGACATGCGATGACACCCGATGCAAAAACAAAAAACAAACAACAAAAACAACACACCACCAAAAATAACAAAACACTGCCCAACAACCCACCACCCTGCACCCCTGCATACAGCTTGCGCTCATCCCCAACTATCAGTGTGCCTGTCTCCCCACTACTAACTACGGAGGAGGACCTTACAACAGGCCGCCTAAACCCCCCAGACTCAATATCTTCCCTCCTCATGGAAAAATGCAAACTAAATCCACAACACATTAAAAGCAGGGGGAACAAAAAGGACCCCCTGCCAGACCAACAGCAGGGCCACCAATGTCAAGTCTGCTCGACCACATTTCAATAAAGTCATTGTTCCTCATTCTCCGCCTGGGCGCGAGTCCCAGACTCTGACCCTCGGACCCAGGCCAGCCAGTCCACCGCCACCTCAGGATTGTCGAAGAACCAAGTCTTACCACTGCCCTCAATCCAGAGACGAGCCGGGAACAACATTGAGTATTTAATTTCCGAGTCTCTCAACCGCCGCTTGATCGCCATGAAGCTCTGTCGCGTTGAGTAAAGTCGGGGAAAAACAACAGAGAGGCATTCTCAAAGGCCAACGGGCCCGAAGTCCGCGCCGTCTGCAGGATGACATCCCTGTCCCAAATATTCAGCACCCATGCTATCATGGGGCGAAGAGCCGCACCTGGCTTCCGTCGTCCCCCAGGAATACTGTGCGCCCGCTCCACAGTGAAAAAGTTACTAAGGCCCTTGGGCTTAAGGTGTGTGAGGATGAGATCCTCCACAAAGAGATCCGGAGTGAGGCCCGCTGATTTCTCCAGTACGCCGAGGATACCCACGTTGTTGCACCTCGCACGCCCCTCGTATTCATCCAGTTTCCGATCGACCTGAGTCCTGGCCTCCCTAAGTTCCTGCACCTCCTGCTGCAACTCCAAGACATCCTCCATGAGGCTCGACGTCTTGACCTCCAGTGACTTGACTTTTTCACTAGTCTTAGTGAGATCGGCCCTAATAAGTCCCACCTCGATGGAAACAGTGTCCAACTTGTTGTCCATCTTGCTCAGGGAGTACTGAACCCCGGTGTTCGCGGCCATCAGATCTTTCATCGTCGGGTCCTCACCGGCGGGATCACCCTCCTGACCTCCCGCCGGGTTCCGCCTCACCTCGATCGGGGAACCCTTGGGCAAGTTTTATCGATCCAGTTTATTAGATTGGACTAGCCTGGTCTCGTTCACAGATTTTTATTGAGGCTTATCAGGGTCCGGTCTCGCCACCATTGTGTTGTCTGAGTCCGACACACCATTGAAATTCTCATGCGCAGTACACAGTCCCCCCAGCCACTTTCGGGGACCGGCCAGTTTGTCTCACATACGACAGGATGACCAGGGACGAAAGGCACTACCTCCGCCTCCCGACCATGGCCCAGCCATATATCTTCTCCGATGCGCACCAAACCCAGACGATTGTGGGTCGCTCCCGTCACGACAGTCGGCACTGGGTCATGCAGATGGTTAATGGGGTTTTATGACTTCCTGGATGTGTCGCAGGGTCAGCAGGCAGGTCACCGTCCAGCCACTTCGGTCCCCCTTGCCAGTGTTGTTGAACTCCAAGGCGGGAAGGGCCACACTCAGGGTCCCGGTCCCGTCACCCAGTAGGCCGCAAAGGTTCAGACGACGTTTCCAGGTCGCCGGGTCATTCAAATTCTCCAACATTTCACCTAGTGGCACAGCCGATGGTCCCCCACCAGACGGTGGGGACGGGGCTCAGGATTTTGTGCCGGATGGCGAGTCAGGATGGGACGGCCGGCGGAGCTGGTCCTTAAGCGACCATCTTTATCGCTGGAGCGGCTCCTACGCACTGGGTCAGTTATTGATTAAATATTCATTAGTGCAGTATTGGTCGATAGGGCAAGTGGGTATACTGTATCTTGGTCTTCGTTTAGTGAACATAATCCTGTTACACTGACCCTGGCGGATGATTTAAAGAAAGTAGAACATATTAACGGCACCGTGGGTAAAGCAGACATTCGGCCCCCAGACCAAGCCCGTAGACTAAAATGGTGTTGGGTGGTACCCCAGGATTTCCATGCCAACTTGCTGGCCATGATTGGTCATGAAATGTCTATCTGCATGAACGAGGGAAATGGGGATAATGGTGGCTTACACCAAAATTTGTGCCCAGATTGCCCAGGATCTTAAACGGCCAGGTAAAAGTCAGGACAAGGTGGGGGAGAGATGGTTTGACCATAATTGTTCAGTAGCCCACCGGAAGCTGTTGGCTGACCTAAAATCAAATCCACTGGAAAAGTCAACCATAGCTGCATTAAGGAAAATGTACAAAATGGCCCAATTGAACAGGAAAAAGGAGATTAGAAAGGAGGCCTAGAATGAGTTATTGTCCACGGATGTCATCAATAGTAGTGCCAAATTTTGGAATGTGGTCAATAAGCCTTTCTTTCAGGACTCACCAAATAGTCAGCGTGACTGTGGCATTCAGGAGCAGGCCCGGCACAATCATTTTAAACAAGTATATGATGGGGAGGATATCTGTGTATATCCTGATTTCAGGTCTGAGGCATATGTTCTATCTTTTTCGGAATTTGAGGTGTCAGAGGCAATAAATCAGATGACGAGCAATAAGGCCCCAGGACCGGACGTCGTGCCCGTCGATCTCTTTAAATCTGATATCAAGACATGGTTGAAGATATTGTGTAACGTTTTTAACAAGGCCTGGTGAGAAGTTGGCCCGATATGCAGTGTTCACTATTCTAGTGACCACTATGCATCGGTCCAAACGACCCTTATGGTGATTGGTTGTAAGTCAACCTTAGACCAGCTATCCTAGTAGCGTGGATACGAGCAGTCTTCGGGCTAAACTCAAGAGGGCGCGTTAAGCCAGCTGGTATACCATCTCATACCCCTTGAACACCAAGTGAAAGGACACCACACAAGTGTTATGAAAATAAACAGTATATTTATTAGAATCACAACAGCCCTGTACTCTTTATGAGGACAGGGTACTAAGCACAGAACAAAACTCTTAGGAAAATACTTCAAGTGCACAATCAATACAAGTGCCCGAGGGCACGGAAAGTTTAGTGGTCTCGGGCGGACCCGATAAGGCAAGTCGGAAGCCAGGGACTCAGGACCCTTAAGTAAGGAGGCTATGCGGGCACCGAAATGCCGGAGTTACCTAGCCACAAGGGCTGCGGCTGCACAAGTCTTACAGGCGTCGGGGGTCTTCGCTGACGAGCCAGGAGCCGGAAGGAAGGAGTTGCTGGCCGGCGACCAGTGAAGAATAGTTCGTAGAGATCCAAGCCTGGATCAGAGATCGATGATACCTGAAAGCAGAGGGGACCAAGTTCGTACTACTAGCCAGTAGTCAGAGGGTACCAGGAAGTCACCGGATGGCCGTCACCTCGACTAGGTGAGTGGGCGACGCTAGGCTCTGCAGTCTCACGGACCAGGAGGCGTTGTCGGCGACCAGGATGGAGGTGCGAGCTGTCCCACGAAGGTTGATGCTGTCGGCGTCGCTGGGCCCAGGATTGGGGCAAAACGCCTTGGCAGATTTCAGGGCCACGTGGTGGGCCTAAAATGGCGTCTTGAGTGGACCAGGAGGGTCCGGGGTGCTCCTCTCGTAAAAGGGAGCAAAGGCGGGTCTGGAGCAACCAGACCAGCAGCGTTGGTTGTCGGATGTCGTCCAGGAGATCACAAGCCAGCGGCTAGTGATCGGACAACGGGCTGAGCGGCGAGCAGAAGGGCCCCACGCAGATCGTAGAGATGCTGGGAGGCTGCACTTCGGTGCATGAGCTGCTCAGGGTCGGGGCTTCTCGGACTCCAGAGCACTCACCAGAGGATTCCTTCGGTGGTCGTGCTGGATTAAGAAAGCGTGCAGGTTTTGATGATGGCCGGTCCCTCGAGGTCTCGTCGCACCCACAGATCTCAGCTGAGCTGACGATGTGGGTAGAGGTCAGAGGTGCCAGGGAAGCCGGTTCTCGTCGAGCTGGGTCGTCGGATTCCTGAGGAAGGACTTGCCGCTAACCGCAGAGTTCTTAGATGGTGCCTGCGGATGCAGGGTGACTACTCCTTAGCCACAAGGGAGAAATATTGAGAAGAGTCTTGAATGTCCTTTCGTAGAAAGTAGTTCTTGATTCAAAGATGATCTAATTTGGAAGGGTCCCCGCTCCAGCCTTTATCCTAAAGAAAGGGGTGGGTACATGACTAGGTCCTGCCCTAGGGGTGGGACCAGGAAGGGGAGTAGTTACACCCCTCTCCCCTGCCGGACTTTCCCCAGGTCAGGGGCTGGCGCCCCTGGAACTGGTTCTAGCTGGCAGATGCGTAGTGCGCACTGGGGTGCCACTCCGCAGTCACCTTCCTGTAAAGCCCTGCCTACCCAGGATACACAAAACCCTGTCTGGGATGGTGCGAACACTACCCCGGACAGGAAACCCTTTGTCCAAGCTCTCCTCGCTGGAAGGACTCCCTGCAGCAGGAGGTCAGACTCGTGTCTGTGGTGGCAGCGTCCATTTTGTGGAGCTGAGGCTTTAGTTAACTTTAACCGGGGTTCACGGTTACGTACATGTCGTGTCCCTCTAGAAGAGCGGAATGCTAACCTCGTCGCCAGCATTGGTGAGGGGGCAGCTTCCCGATTCGTATGACACCTTACTCGACATGTCTTGATAACGCTATACCGAAGTTACCGATATGATACGCGTTATTATGGAACAGCCATTGGGTCTTGGTTCCGCAAGCTGCAACCGGGCTCGGCTCGTGCCAGAGCCCAATTCACACGATTCCACCCACTCTGCCTTCAGGATTGTCAACGCCTGCCATAGGAGTGACTGATAGGAACTCGGGTGTCCATTTGAGGGTTAGATATAGGGATACTATACCTACAGCAACGGGCGAGTACGCCACGTTGCCCCAGCTGTCGTGCAGCCAGTTGTGTCAGATTTAGATGGCCATCCAGGGGTGGCATAATACATGCTTCAGCCCCTGGTAGGCCCTGGGTACACCGATGCCCTGAGTTACAGGGTCTGACAAGGTGGCCCAGTCCCAATTGGAAATGTACCTAAGGTACATGGAATCCATTTTAGAGAGAGAGCAGTAGGCCTGGGGTCCTGATTGGCAGGGCCCCAGGTCAACTAAGTCGGAAAACCAGCAAAACACTAGGCAAAAAGTCGGGGGTAACCATAGTCAGGTATCTACCTTCCTACACAACCTCCCCCCCAAACGAAAGGAGATAAGGCTATCCTTTCCCAGGTAAGCCTATATTGCCTGAGTGGCCATATGAGGTGGTACATGCACTGACATGGTTACCCCCTGTATCATGAGCCACTAAGCTATCCCTCACCCTAAGGGTATCTGAGGGTCTCCACCATAGGGAATCACTACCTGTGGCGTGCTTTGGCAAAGTAAAAGGCTGGTGTGGGAATGGAGGACTGAAGTGAGACTCCACTACTGTTGGGCTCAACTTCCTCCAATCACTATCCACCATATGTGCCTTTCTTTCCCGTACTGAGTTGCTATGAGCTCTCAGGGTCAACCTCTGGCTACCTAAAGCTGGAGGCTGAGTCCCTCTGTTTGGCTTACTGGGGGGACAGGTCAGGTTTGGGGTTTTTTAGGCCCCAGGTTTGGCTGTGCCCAACAGTGTCCAGCTGTGGGAGTTCCCTAACTAAGTTTAAGGGGGATCCCTCAGGAGTGTGTTTTATTTTCACTTGGCTAGGGCTACTAGCTTCAGTGATCCTAATCTGCTGATTGGGAAATTCTTTTGGACAGGGGGCCCTTTGGGGTCCACCACTGGTCTCCCTGACCTCTACAGCCCTTGGCTGACTGAGGCAGGGTAGAGAGGGGCAGGTTACCTGCTCCAGACTGGGTCCCACCTGGGAAGGGTCCACTGTCATCAGGGGCTCTGCCAGGCTAGGCCTGACTACCTCTGGGGCAGTTCCTTCACCAGGGGTAGAGTCAGTTCCCGGAGGAGGCTGGCTCTCACCTAGTGTCTGGGAGGGGGAAGACTTTTCTTCCTCCTCAATGCTCTCTGTCTGAGTGGAGTGATCCATAGTTTCAGGCTTCACAACACAGTTATCTGTCTGAGTTTGAGCTGTGGCCATCACAACTCCACCAACCTTTTCAGGAAGGGACTCAGTTTGGGTTTGGGCTGTGACCATCACAGCCTTGCCAACCTGTTCAGGAAAGGCATCTTTCTGGGATAGGGCTGTGGCTGGCACAGCCCTCCTGACCTGTTCAGGGAGGACATCTTGGACTGGGGCTGTGGCTATCACTGCCCCACTACCCTTACCATGGAGGTTTACAATTTTAAAATGGGTTTCTTGCTCTACCTCAGCCCAGGCTGAGGTCTCCAAATCATTCCCCAGTAGGCAATCTACAGGTAAGTTTGGTGACACTGCCACTCTCTTGTGACCAGTGACACCTCCCCAGCTGAGATTTACCACCGCTATGGGATGATCTCTCTGCACTCCATCAATGTTCACTACCTGGTATGTGGCACCAGGCATAAGTTGCCTTGAGGGGACTAGGCTCTCAGCCACCATGGTGATGCTAGCCCCTGTGTCTCTGTAGGCGTCAACTTTTGAACCATTGATGTGGGGCTCCTGTCTGTACCTGCCCAAAGTGTTGGGACAGGCTGTGAAGTTGGCAAACCCCATGCCAGTCTCACAGACAAGAGTATCTAAGTCAGGGGACCTGGTTAGGCCAGAGTCCCCAGGCGCTCCCAAAGAAAATGCACCCAGATTCTTGGGGGCACTCCCACCACCTGGGGGATTACTACTAGTAGTAACAGGAGGCTGGGAAGCTTTATTTGGGGGTATGCTCTCCTTATTGTTGTTGGCCTTGGGACAATTGCTGTCAGTTTTGTAATGGCCCACCTGTTTGCAGGTGTGACAATAAGGTTTCTTTTGGGTTTTGGGAGAAGTTGGGGACCCACCCTTTTCAGAGGAATTTTGGGGCCCTGTGGTTTGATCAGACGATTTATTCCCACCCTTCTCTTGAGGCTTGGTCGATTCCTTCTTTTGGTCACCACCCTGGTTCTTCGGCCTGACCCTGGTTCTGACCCATTTGTCCGCCCTCTTACCCAATTCTTGTGGAGAGGTCAGATCAGAGTCTACCAGGTGCTGGTGTAATAACTGGTTCTGACAATTACTTAAGATTTGCTCTCTCATAATTAGATTGTACAATCCTTTAAAATCAGTAACCTTACTTCCCAGTAGCCAGCCTTCAAAAGCCTTAGTGGCACAATCGACAAAGTCAGACCAGTCCTGAGACTGAGTTTTCTGGGTATCCCTGAACAGCAACCTGTACTGCTCAGTGGTTAAGCCGAACCCATCAATCAGTGTGTTCTTCAGGACCTGGTAATTGTTAGCATCCTCGACTCTAGTAGTGAGGAGCTTGTCTCTACCTTTACCCTCAAAGGAGAGCCACAAGATAGCTGCCCACTGACTCTGGGGGACGCACTGGACAGTGCAGGCCCGCTCCAAAGCAGTAATCCATTTGTGGATGTCATCCCCTTGCTTAAAGGGGGGCACTATCTTACTCAGGTGTCCAGTGTTTAAACTACTGTTTTCCCGCTGGTGGAATGCTGCCACCAGTGGGAATTGTCCCACTCAGTTCTTGCTCTCTTGCAAAGGCGAGTCTTTCTTTGGCTAGGGCAAGTTCTTCCCTTTCGATCCGCAGATTGACTTCCCACTCCTTCGCTTCGTACACTCTCCTCTGAGGGGATGTCATCCCTCTTCGAGCAGAGCCTCGAGAGCCATTGCTTTGAATGGATCTGTTAGAGCCTCTCGATAGAGACCTAACTCATCCACTCCCAATGTTAAGCTGGCCTGAGAGGGGCCCCAGGGGTCTCCTAGTACCATTCTCGTGCCGGCTTAAGTTGTCCCTAGTTAGCTGACTAACTACCTCTGGACCTTTGTCTGCCTCGCCCCAGATGTCTGTGGCTCCTCGTTCTCCTCTTCACCTTCTGCGGAGAGATGGATAAGGTCAGGGTCACCTCGGGTTCCCTCGAGGGGGGGGCATACTCTCTTCTGGATGAGAAGGGTCGGTGTTACCCGCCCTCCTAGCATCATAAGTCTCCAAGAGACCAATCAGAAATGGAGTTGTAGGGTTGGAACCCTGTTTTAGCTTCCGAGATGTACAGAGCTGTCGCATCTCTTGGAAGCTAAGCGCAGCATATCTGGACGTGACCTGTGGAAGGTCGACTGACACAAGGGGAGACTCAGAGTTTCCTCCTTTGTCGGACATGCTGCTTCTAGTGTGGTGTAAGTGATGCACCTACCTACACTATATGTTTACCTACTGATCCCTTGCTAAGAGTTGTAGCCAAGGTGTGCTAAGCCTTGAGGAGCTACAACAGCTGGTTCAGTAGAACTCAGAGTATTCTAAGCTAAGTTATATGTACCTGGAGTACTTATGCGATCTTTCACAAGATATTCTTAGGATACGCGTGGTAAAACAACAGCAAGCTCAAATCCCAACCGCTGCTCACCAATGTGAGAAGTTGGCCCGATATGCAGTGTTCACTATTCTAGTGACCACTATGCATCGGTCCAAACGACCCTTATGGTGATTGGTTGTAAGTCAACCTTAGACCAGCTGTCCTAGTAGCGTGGATACGAGCAGTCTTCGGGCTAAACTCTAGAGGGCGCGTTCAGCCAGCTGTTATACCATCACATACCCCTTGAACACCAAGTGAAAGGACACCACACAAGTGTTATGAAAATAAACAGTATATTTATTAGAATCACAACAGCCCTGTACTCTTTATGAGGACAGGGTACTAAGCACAGAACAAAACTCTTAGGAAAATACTTCAAGTGCACAATCAATACAAGTGCCCGAGGGCACGGACAGTTTAGTGGTCTCGGGCAGACCCGATAAGGCAAGTCGGAAGCCAGGGACTCAGGACCCTTAAGTAAGGAGGCTATGCGGGCACCGAAATGCCGGAGTTACCTAGCCACAAGGGCTGCGGCTGCACAAGTCTTACAGGCGTCGGGGGTCTTCGCTGACAAGCCAGGAGCCGGAAGGAAGGAGTTGCTGGCCGGCGACCAGTGAAGAATAGTTCGTAGAGATCCAAGCCTGGATCAGAGATCGATGATACCTGAAAGCAGCGGGGACCAAGTTCGTACTACTAGCCAGTAGTCAGAGGGTACCAGGAAGGCACCGGATGGCCATCACCTCGACTAGGTGAGTGGGCGACGCTAGGCTCTGCAGTCTCACGGACCAGGAGGCGTTGTCGGCGACCAGGATGGAGGTGCGAGCTGTCCCACGAAGGTTGATGCTGTCGGCGTCGCTGGGCCCAGGATTGGGGCAACACGCCTTGGCAGATTTCAGGGCCACGTGGTGGGCCTAAAATGGCGTCTTGAGTGGACCAGGAGGGTCCGGGGTGCTCCTCTCGTAAAAGGGAGCAAAGGGCGGTCTGGAGCAACCAGACCAGCAGCGTTGGTTGTCGGATGTCGTCCAGGAGATCACAAGCCAGCGGCTAGTGATCGGACAATGGGCTGAGCGGCGAGCAGAAGGGCCCCACGCAGATCGTGGAGATGCTGGGAGGCTGCACTTCAGTGCTGGAGCTGCTCAGGGTCGGGGCTTCTCGGACCCCAGAGCACTCACCAGAGGATTCCTTCGGTGGTCGTGCTGGATTAAGAAAGCCTGCAGGTTTTGATGATGGCCGGTCCCTCGAGGTCTCGTCGCACCCACAGATCTCAGCTGAGCTGACGATGTGGGTAGAGGTCAGAGGTGCCAGGGAAGCCGGTTCTCATCGAGCTGGGTCGTCGGATTCCTGAGGAAGGACTTGCAGCAAACCGCAGAGTTCTTAGATGGTGCCTGCGGATGCAGGGTGACTACTCCTTAGCCACAAGGGAGAAATATTGAGAAGAGTCTCGAATGTCCTTTCGTAGAAAGTAGTTCTTGATTCAAAGATGATCTAATTTGGAAGGGTCCCCGCTCCAGCCTTTATCCTAAAGAAAGGGGTGGGTACATGACTAGGTCCTGCCCTAGGGGTGGGACCAGGAAGGGGGGTAGTTACACCCCTCTCCCCTGCCGGACTTTCCCCAGGTCAGGGGCTGGCGCCCCTGGAACTGGTTCTAGCTGGCAGATGCGTAGTGAGCACCGGGGTGCCACTCCGCAGTCACCTTCCTGTAAAGCCCTGCCTACCCAGGATACACAAAACCCTGTCTGGGATGGTGCGAACACCGCCCCGGACAGGAAACCCTTTGTCCAAGCTCTCCTCGCTGGAAGGACTCCCAGCAGCAGGAGGTCAGACTCGTGTCTGTGGTGGCAGCGTCCATTTTGTGGAGCTGAGGCTTTAGTTAACTTTAACCTGGGCTCATGGTTACGTACATGTCGTGTCCCTCTAGAAGGGCGGAATGCTAACCTCGTCGCCAGCATTGGTGAGGGGGCAGCATCCCGATTCGTATGACGCCTTACTCGACATGTCTTGATAACGCTATACCGAAGTTACCGATATGATACGCGTTATCATGGAACAGCCATTGGGTCTTGGTTCCGCAATCTGCAACCGGGCTTGGCTCGTGCCAGAGCCCAATTCACACGATTCCACGCACTCTGCCTTCAGGATTGTCAAGGCCTGCCATAGGAGTGACTGATAGGAACTCGGGTGTCCATTTGAGGGTTAGATATAGGGATACTATACCTACAGCAACGGGCGAGTACGCCACGTTGCCCCAGCTGTCGTGCAGCCAGTTGTGTCAGATTTAGATGGCCATCCAGGGGTGGCATAATACATGCTTCAGCCCCTGGTAGGCCCTGGGTACACCGATGCCCTGAGTTACAGGGTCTGACAAGGTGGCCCAGTCCCAATTGGAAATGTACCTAAGGTACATGGAATCCATTTTAGAGAGAGAGCAGTAGGCCTGGGGTCCTGATTGGCAGGGCCCCAGGTCAACTAAGTCGGAAAACCAGCAAAACACTAGGCAAAAAGTTGGGGGTAACCATAGTCAGGTATCTACCTTCCTACAGGCCTGTCAATCGGGTTTACCTAAAACATGGTCGAAGTCAGTAATAGTACCAATTTTTTAAAAAGGCAGTAGAGGGGATCCTTGTTGTTATCGCCCGATCTCACTCATTGATGCAGCAGTTAAGGTACTTGCAAGAGTGGTGCTGAGTCAACTCACGGGATGGCTTGTGGAAAGGAAAACACTTTCAGACGTACAATATGGGGGCATATTATCAAGGGGGTTTATCTCCGCTTTTTTGGCTTTAAAAGCCAAGAAAGCGGAGATAAAATTATCTCCCTATTACCTAGCTGTTGCTAACACCAGTTAGCGACAGCTAGTAGGAGATAGCGACCATCTCGGGCCCCACTTTGCATGTCAGTGATATTTATCACTAATGACATGCAAAGTGGGCGTGCCAAGATGTTAGCGACTGAAAACAGTCGCTAACATCGCTATCTCCTATTACCAACTTTTGGAGATATACGCACTAAGCGCGAATATCTCCAAAAGCTAACACCTGCCCTGAGCAGTTCTTAGCCATGTTATCCAATGGGAGGTGGATAACATGGCTAAGAGCATTAGCTCGGTAATGCATAAATATCGCGGACTTTTCAGCGATATTCATGCATTGCGGTGATTTTTATCGCATTTGCGATAAACCTTGGTAATACCAAGGTTTATTTGCGGTAAAAATCGCCGCAGCTCAGCGGTAAATTTTTGTCTCTAACCAAGCAATAGCGATAATTATCGCTATTGCTTGGTAATTTGCCCCATGGTTTTTAGAAAAGGTAGGGGCACGTCAGATCAATGCCTCAACTTACATCTACTGATCGGGAAATACACGGTTGCTAAGAAAGGGGCACTCTTTCTGGCATTCATGGACCTTTCCTCGGCCTTTGACCAGGTGAATAGGTCCAAATTATGGGTTATACTCCAGAAATTAGGAGTCAACAAAAATATGGTTTATTTCCTTGCAGACCTGCATAGGGACTTATCGGCCACCGTGAGGTATGACCAGAAGGGCAATTGTACTGAAGGAATACGTATTGCCAATGGTGTCAGGCAGGGGTGTATTCTGGCCCCCCTACTTTTCACTCTTTATATTAATAATTTGGATCCTGTTTCATGTGAAGCTTGCAAAGACGTCCCGTGTGTGGCAAAACGCCACTCCTCTCTGCGGACGATGCCGCTTTTTTAGCACGGACTGTGGTGGGCTACAATTACTTTTAAATTCCTTTGCGGCCTTCATGAAATCCTTAGACCTCAGCGTGAACTTCTCCAAGTCCCATATAATGACAATTGGTTGTAAAACCAATAGGGTTAAAAGTTTCTTTTGTGAGGGGAACGTATTGTCTGGGGTAACTACCTTCCTGTACTTGGGAATTATATTTGATGATTAAGGCTCTTGGACACCACAAATTCAAGCTAAAAGAAAAAATGTTGGCCAGATCGACAACTGCTGTCCTGGGCTTTGCACATAAAATGGGAGCCAGACCAATGCAAGCCCTTCTGAAAATATACAGAGCTAAATGCGTCTCACTTGCTATGTATGGTGCTGACATTTGGGGAATTAGGAATGTGAAGGCTATTCAGGTAGTGGAGGATAAGATTTTTAGAAATATTTTATCGGTCCCACAAGCAACAGCTAGCTATATTGTTCATCAGGAGTGTGAAGCTGGCTTTGTGGAGGCTTCAATAGCCATGGCACCTCTTTTAAAATGAATCCTGACCTGGTCGAGCCCGGAATTAGAGCTAAATCGGGAAAACCTTAAAAGATTGTCTAGCTCTTGACTATGGACATCGTATCTCCTGGCTCAGATATGTTTGTAACTTGGCCGTGAAATGGGGCCGTCCTGAGATATATAATTCACCTTATAAATTGATGAAGGGGGATGTCAAGTGGGTCAAGGACTCATTTTTATTAATGGCTGCAATGGATAGAGAAGAAAGGGAGCTGGCAAAGTCGACGGTAAGGGCTCACCAATTGCGGAAGATCACGTTAACTGTTGAACCATATCTAGTTATCGTCACAAACCCCAATCATCGATTTTTACTGACTAGATTCAGACTGAACCAATTTCATTTCATCCTTGTAGAGTCACCTGGTTGGAAGAGGGTGGAAGACTTGGGGGTATGTTCATGTGATGATTTTTCTGTACAGGACACAGCGCATTTTATATTCTTTTGTGAGCACCTGATCGAAGTCCGGAAGTGTTTTATCCTCCCAATCTTGGCTAAGAAAGGTTTTTTACAAGTTGAGCCAGCTCTTCTTTATTTGCAGCTATTATCAAATTTGTGGGAAACTTTTAATGTATAAGTTTCCTTACGGCAGCCGTTAGAATTAAGAGGAAAAACAAGTTACACATAACCGGTTCTAATGCACCAATCTGAATTATCTGAATGTTTGTATGCCTTAGTCCCATAATATGATCCTGTGTAATTTACCCAAAATTAATTGATTATGTGTATCGTGTATTTAAAGTTTTGTATTTTGTGAACATACTTTTAATCTAATTTATGGTTTCATAACTTTTGGATATGAAATGTATTAGCATGCTTTTATGGCTTTAATATAAACCGAATAAAGTATTTTGACTGACTGACAATTATGTGTGGTGTCCCAGTGAAAAAAGGAACCTCAAATAACAGTGCAAAATTGTGACAATATTTTACAAGGTTTCAATTATTCTTTAAAAGTCGACCATCAAGTATATACGAAATAAGCAGCAGCTTTGTACAATGATATGCGCTTTTTAATGGTTCGCTTTTGCTTTGTGTGGACGACATTTCGACCTTCTGTGCAGTGTAGGGGCTCATCAGGACCTAGGGTTGTAGGGACATCTGATGGTTTCGCACAGCCCCTTGAAAAGTGTGTGCCAGCTGTGGGTGAAAGAAGTAGAAAAAGATACTCACAATGGGACCCAACGGGTACACAGTTGTGAGTAGAAGGCAGGAGCTGATCGTCTGGGATGGCACAGCGTTTCAGATGAAGAAAACACTATAGCAAGAGATTGCAAATAGTGTAACATCAGGACTCTCTGTTGGCAATGTATTCGGGCCTAGCAGCTCCTGTTGTATTCAACATATGGTATTATGGGCCATATGTATCATCAAACTATTTTGCATTTCCTAAATAGCGAATTTTAAGGAATCGCTATTTAGGAAATGCAAAATGGTATGTATGAACAGAATCGCTTTTTATTTGCGATTCCTTAAGCTTCCTTATTTTCGAATTCGCATTTTGCGTATTCGCAATTAAGGAATAATTTCTAATGCCTTCCTATGGGCCAGGAGGCCCATAGGAATGAATGCAAAATAATTCTCAAATTTCGAATTCGCAATTTGCTAATCTCAATTTGAGAATTATTGCAAGGGTGCAGGGGTGTCTCAAAGACACTCTGCTGCACCCCTGAAAAGAACATGTGTGTGCATATGGCGCACCTACATGCCCTATGGGCATGTGTGTGCATCATATGCCACCTTTAAAAATGCCAATTTGTGCATTTCTGGAAGAATTTGCAAGTTACCATCAACTGAAAGTTGGTGGTAATTTGCGAATTCTTAAACAAAATTCGCAAGCTAAAATTGCTACATACATAGCATTTAAGGAATCGCAAATTTGCGATTCCCTAAATGCTATGGAAAAATAAGGAATTGCACAAGTTTGCAATTCCTTATTTTGGGAATGTTTCATACATTCCAAAACGTGCAAAACGGCCGTTTGCGAGTCGCAAAGGCCGAAATTCTGCGAATTTCGGCCTTTGCGATTCAAAAATGGCTTGATACATATGGCCCTATATCTGGTTATTGCCGTGCCCTGTAGGTGAGGCCATCGCTATTAATTGGGTGTACAAGTGGGTCCTTAAATAAGAATGAGTTCTCCCAAACAGCGGGTCAGTCCAACGCGCGATTTCTCAGAGCCGCAGCTGTCAGCTCTTCATCTAATTTTTTTGATACTGTATTAACTGATTCCTCCGTTATATACTATAAAATTTGATGTGATATATTCAGTCATTGGTATTGGTGGTACTTTGCCTTCTGACAGCACACTAACCCTTTGACATTGCTATTACGCACAGTATTATATCATAACAGTTAATACCAGTCCACAGGAACCATTGTTTCTGAAAGTGAGTTACTCCAAGGGGCATATGTATAAGAAACTGGCATAGCGCTGTGTTAATCCGAAATTGGTAACACTGCTCTCCTACAGTCTCAAAATATAGGGGTTTGCCATGGTTACAAGAAAGCAGCGCACTCTTGCATTACCCCTAGCGCTGGTGCTAAAAATGCTGCCTAGTGCCAGCAAAGGCACTCTACTTATACAAAGGATTACCAGCTGCACATTTCTTTCATGTCTCACATTTAAAACTACAAACCAATATCAATTGGAGTTTGTAAGATATACTTTGTTCATACCTATTTTATTTCATTATTTTTAAATGTTTCTGTATCGTTTCAACTAAGAAAAAACACTATACATAAATATTTACAATTTGTACAAAACAACATATATATTCTACAACATTAAAGAATAGATAGAGATAGAATTCATCACATAGAGACAATTTCATCAACAGACATTAATTATTGTGGGGTGCCCTATCTTGACACCAAGTTCATTTACTATCCATAACAACTTAATGCAAAGGAAAAAGTAAAAAATACTCTAAGCAATAAATCGCTCTATAAGACCACACATGCATTAATTATTCTAAAGGACTTCCAAGTCAATTGCTACTCAATGTGCCGACGCGTTTCGAACCCTCTCACGTCAATTTTCGGGTTCTCATCAGGGCTCTGTTCTTAACTTGTCTGTAGGATGTATATAAAGACAACATTGTTTTAATTAACTACTCTTCCTAATAGTGTCCCATATCTATGCTTAGCTCTTTATGGTTATACCTGTTTTCCAGCAACAGTCGATCCACAGATTCGCTTTCTTTTCTATGAGGGAAGGGTGTCCTTCTATTCTGCTACCTACAATGAAAGTGTGAGGTATCATCACTCTATGTAGGGGCTAGCAGCTAGGTGTAACAGATGCCAATGCATTTTCTTTGGTGTCTCTTACACAGGCAGTCCTCTTATTGCGTGTGCTCGCACCTTTTATTTTCCTGGAACGCGGCCGGTTTCCATAGCAGCCCGGAGAAAATGTCCCTTCTATCCACTCTGGAGGCTGATATATTGTGTATCCAGGAAACATGGTGCATAGACAGGTTAATGCCATTAAAAGATTACTATGTTTTGGAAATACCGGCTGCGCCCTCTAAGAAAGGGCATGCTAGGGGGGGCCTCGCCTGTTTACTGTCAAACAAGTTTCAATGGAGATTTTCCCATTACATTGATCCCAGTAGACTTTTCCACACAATTACTTTAGAAAATATATTTCTTGATAATGCAAAATACCCCATGGTAATTTTTAATGTGTATATTCCGCCTGAGGAATGTTTTAATGATAACTTGCAGCGGGTTCTCCAGTATATGGATAAGATAAAAAACTCACCTCCTTTTCCCGTAATTTTACTTATTGGTGATCTGAATTGTAAAGTATCAAATGCCAGTCTAAAACTCTTCAGGGATAAAGCGAAGGAGGAAGCACACTGCATCCCCCAGACACTTTTCCCTGCAGATCTAAAGACAAATAAAAGGGGGAAGATCTTGTTAAAAGAACTAGCAATCGGGGATGGTATTATCTTAAATGGAAGATTTCCATCTGACGTCCCCGCAAATTATACCCACAAATCCCCCTTTGGGTCATCAATTTTGGACTATGCCATCGCCAGCTATAGTCTGTTTCCCCAGATTCTTGACTTACAGATCACCCCCACGACTCTGAGCGACCATAGTATATTATCAATATCAATCTCTCTAAATTCTTTGAATACGGCATCCTGGTCGCTAAATGGCAAGGAGGCTACCTTCCATTCAATAACTGGAAGATGCTTCTGGAATTATGCTGCCATTAATGGAGTGCAGGAGCTACTGACTGATACCCTTAAGGAAATAGAAGAGTGGAACGGAAATGAAATAGTTTGTTTTGAGGAATTCATGTTAAAGATTCTTTTGAATGCTAAAAAAATTGTCCCCCCTAGGAAAAAAGGAGAGGTAGTCCCTCCGACTCTTCGTAACTTAAATAGGGAATTAAACAAACTGATCCGTGCACAGTACGTTGAAAGGGTACCAGAACGGGGGAAAATTATTGCTAGGTTAAGAAGAAAGAGAAGCAGACTTAAGCTAAAAATCAAAAGGGACAGGGAGGATGAAGTATGGATCAAACTAAGGGAATCAGCTGCATGTGGCAATATTAAAGACTTCTGGGCAATAATCGGGAAAGGATGTGGTACACGCCACGCCCCCACTCCCATAGCTATACCTGAGGATATATGGTCCTCTCATATTCGGGAATTATATGCAGGGAATGGGACCACAAGTGTGGATAACATCATGTTTGCTACCCCTGATGACTCGGTCTTCTTTCCCTCTGAGAAGGAAATCGAGTTGGCTATAAAAAATATGCGTTCCTCTGGGGCCATGGGACCGGATGAGCTTCCGATGACGGTCCTAAAACAGGACCCATTAACCTGGAGTAAAATCTTGTATCCCCTGTTTAGGGCTTGCCATCTCTCCAAACGTGTCCCGGCATCGTGGAGAGGAAGCATTTTGGTCCCTATCTTCAAGAAGGGGGCACGGGATAGACCCAGCAACTATCGCATGATTGCGCTCCTCGACTCCATCGGAAAGGTCTTTGCGAAATGCCTCCTGAGTTCTCTTTCGGATTGGGTGGAGGAGCGTAATATCTTGCCGTTGGAACAGACTGGCTTCCGAAGGGAACATGGCACTTTGGACAACCTGACTGCCCTTCAGGTCATTACTGACAAATATGTCCAGGTGAGAGGGGGTGTCGTATACGCCGCCTTTATTGATTTCTCCACAGCGTTCGATAAAGTAGATCGGGGAACGCTGTGGAGAAAACTGGCGTCACTGGGTGTCCCTACTCCCCTGTTGGAATTGGTGCGGGCTCTGCACACTGACACCTGGTGCAGGGTCTTAATGGGGGGTGAGAGGGGACTTTCGGCTAAAATACCATCCCAGAATGGCCTTAAACAGGGCTGCTTATTGGCGCCCCTGTTGTTTTCCCTTTATACTACTGACCTCCCTGCTGTTGTGTCCCACAGTGAGGGGATCGCACCGTTGATAGGAGGGGTGCCAATTGCCTGCCTGATGTATGCCGACGATGTGTTATTGCTTGACTTAACTCCCGTGGGTCTGGCAAATCGGCTTCAGGCTCTTCAGGACTTTGCTGGGGAGCATCATATGAAGATTAATATTAATAAAAGTAAGGTGATGTGTATAGCGGGCAGGAAGAAATGCCGCTCGTCAAATTTTGGTTGGGCTATTGGAGCACATAGACTGGAGGTCGTAACTTGTTACACATTTTTGGGGAAAATATTCTCGGCCAATATGAGCGAGAATCTCCATATAGAGCATTGCTCTCGCAAAGCTCTTGCCCATGGCAATGGGTTAAAGTCCCTATACCTGGCAACGGGGAAAAGACATTTCTCTAGCCTTCTCGAAGTATTTAGAGCTAAAATCCCCACAACCATCTTGTATGGTATAGAAATAATAGAGATAAAACTTTGGGACTTTTGCCACAAGATCGAGGGAAAACTCCTAAGATCCCTCTCGACTTTAAACAATGCCTGTCCTCTGGCCGCCTGCAGGTTGGACTTTGGACTCAGGAGTGCCTGGGTTCAGGGTCTGTGTGCCTTAATAAGGTGGGTAGCCAGTTTGGCCAGAGCAAGAGAGGGAACCCTGCGAGTTTTACTCAAAAATGAACTTTTGGGCAATTTTAAGGAATTCTCCAAACTTGTTAGTAATTTTAGAAGGGCTGTGAAAATCCTTAGACTGGATGAAAGTGCGCTCTTCTCCTACTCTCCCATGCTGTTAAAGCAGGTCCTTAAGGAGGCTTCGTGGGAGTATTGTTTTTTATCCGATAAAAAAACAATCGGAGATAAAAGGAATGTGGAGCCGCTCATCTTTTCCTATAGATTGAAACAGCCTCAACCGTATGCCCTGTGGAATCTACCACACGGGATTCGTAGGTTTTGGTTTTTATTACGGTACGACTTAATCCCCCTTAATGTGCTGCTGTCCAAATGGCATGGTACTTCACCGTTGTGCAATTTATGTAAGTTGAATAACCAGGACTGTATGCATGTACTTTTGATTTGTCCTATGTTACGTAGCTTGCGCAATCGATGGCTTAAAGTAATTTGTCTACGCCTCAGCATTGTCACTTTACAAGATTTTCTGTATGCACTTTATTGCCCACCGAATGAAATGTTTTGTGCTTATGTTTTTAACTTTTTTAAAGGATTTTTAGCTATTTATTAATGCTTCTGGAAGATTGTGCCGACCCGGCCTCGTGGGACTGAGGGTCTGTAGTGTTGCTATTACGGTTCAAATACTATGTTTTTTATTACTCTTGCACTGGTGATGATTTATGTTGCTTTGTTTGTACATGTTTATGTGGCCCTCTTTGAGAGCCAAGACATAATAAATAAATTAGAAAAATTTGAATTATGTGTACTGCAGAATGCAATATACGAGGATAAATGAAACATTTCTCCTCTTATCACCTGTTTAAGAGCAGGCATTCCCTGGCGGTATCTTTGGCTCTGCCCCATACCGTTTAAATATGGGAAAGTGTCAAAAGTAATGGGTGTTGCGGCGGAACGCCCACTGCAACACTCATTGCACTCACCCTTCACGCTAAGTGCTGCATGAATACGGGTATTATTTACAAGGCAGCATTAAGCCACAAAATGTCTTGTAAATATGGCGAAGGCGTTTACGCCACTGAAGTTTGGGAAAAAGTGACTCTCTGGTGGCGTTAGGGGCTTGTACATAAGCCTTCTGGTGTCTGGGATTACATCCTTCATTCAGACAACACCCTCCTTATTCTCGCAGCTTACCCTTCACTTTCATGTTCACCCCACATTCAAAGTAATCACACTGCACTCACATTGCTCACAATGCACTCACGCCATTCACCCTCCTCCTACCCTGCACTTACACTAGCACACTACTCACCCTGCACGCACTTAATACTTCACTCACCTGTCACTCCCACTGCTCACTCTGTAATCTTACTCAAACATGCACATCACTCACAGTGCATTAATTCCTTCCGCCCTGCACTCTCACCTGCACCCAAACTCAAATGTCTCATCACTCACCCGGCAGTCACTCCCTCTCACCCTATTCTCACACTGTAACATCGCTAACTGTGCACTCACAGAGGTACTCCTGTGACTCGCACAGCTCACCCTTCATTCACATTTGCACAGCATTTACCCGACGCAAAGAAGCACAGCACTCAGCCTGAGTCACACCACTCACCCTGCACTTCCTCCTCTCACCCTGCACTCACACGGACAAACCTCTCAGCCTGTATTCATACATTTCCAATCCTGTAACTGCTTGAACCACACATGAAACCAAATATAAGACCCGTACAGCTATTTCAAGGAAGTGTACTTTTTATTCAAATCATACTTGTAACAAACATTGACAAGGCAATATATTATTATTTTTGAATAGAGAATATGTTTTCTTAACCTTCACTAAAAGGTAAGGCAGGTATGGCAGAAGCAGGAGGGCAAGCTTTTCCAAAACATTAAAAGCAGATTGACTAATAGAAGTGTGAATGGCAGTGTGTCTTTGTGTGAATGTGACAGAGTACAAATGTACAAAAGAGTGCAAGAGATATAGTGAGAACGTGTGCAAGTGAGAATGTGTGTGTCAGTGTATTTGTGTTATGCATTCAATCGTACTGCTGGTCTGACCTCCTGGAGGTGATTCTTGCTTTACAGACAAGGCAACTAATAGAATATGGATCGGAGGTGTTATCTGTGGCAAACTGCAGGCCCTGACATGCTTCTATTAAGACACCATCATTGGCTGTGGAGACTCGTACTGTCTTACTGAGAAAGCTGCTAGCCCAGTCACACCCAGCGGCAGGGACACAGAAAATGCACCACCACACCTGGTTGAAGGCCCTGACATAATGCACATCATTCAAAGCATATGGGGTGGATCTATAGCAAGATGTTGGAACAGGTATTTGAGGTAACTCTTCTCATAAGATTTCCTGTACTCATTTTATAGGGGGTGTGAATGCAAAATGTTGACCCTTGTATATTTATAGACAAAAGCAAGTAGTCAATGGCGGACCACGGCACTGTACCTCATATATAGTTCAAAATAGAATGGCCTGTGCTCTCCTCTTCCAATAGCAGTCGTTGTATGGTACTACTGCAAAAGGAGACAAACTCTTGACAGAACAAAGAGTGGAATGGTGCACCATAAACTGACTAATTAATGAGTCTCTCGGTCCATTAAGCAAATCCCTGCTTTACTCAGATCCAATATTCAAAGTCATAAATTTCAATGAATGAAAACATCCAGCCAACGTGTTTCGTTCAAGGTGTCTTGAACTTCATCAGGGCTAATAATCATGTATCATTAGATGTCAATTATGTTTTCCTTTTGGTCCATCAGTTGTTATCTCAATTTTTTCAATGTGCATCACAAAATTCTGTAATTTACTGTGGGGATAAATGTTCCCCTAGTCCCAATACATGGATCAGTATTGCAATACAAAAATGCCACGTTCAGTCCTTTGGTTTGATGGACCAAGAGGAAAACATAATTGAAATCTAATGATACATGAATATTAGCCCTGGCAGGATGCTTTTATTAATTGGATTTTATGAATATTGTATCTGAATAAAAATTATTGAGCCTTTGGACATTCCATGTTATGAATTTGTAATTTTGTCTTTCACCCATCATGTCGCTAAATCGTCGAGAGGTATCTCATTAATTTGTAACGGGCTCAATTTTAGTATAGTGCAGGTCAGTGACCTCCCTTAATCTTCTAGTTTGTTTGGCATAACATCTTTTTGGACCGCCCGTTTTGAACTTGACAACATAACTGTAACTTCCCCAACTCCCACCTCCCCCCACCCACAGGCAGTGGTATCTCATTCCCATGGCCCAACAGGTGTCTAGGGATCAGGGACTCCACCCCAAATCGTTCTCCTCCCCCACCCTAGTTTCCTCCATGTAACTTTACAATAGAAAGATTTATTAGTCTGTTCCACAGTCTCTAGTATATGGCCAGTCTGCCAAGCACCGCACCACTTCGCTGGACCTCTACTGGCTTAGCAAGGCCGTGCCTGTGTGCAGCAGCTGGGGTGCCCTCCAAGTTTAAATAGGGTAACCACTTAGTATCAGCATTGTCTTAATCCCTTCTCCCCAGTCTGCATATTTTTCCCTTCCAGCCCCACCACTCTCCCCCACAGAGAGTTCTACCCCTCAACCAATTTCGGTCTTAGCTTCTGCCCCCTTTTCAGCTTATCTACTTACAAGTTCAGTGTGTCCACTCCCAGCTTAGAATTGGCCCCGTCAGCCACTAAAATTCACCCTGGATGCCCTCCCCACCCTAACCCGGGGTGCTTTCAGGCTGTAATTGGGTTTCTTGCATCAGACAGAGTGGGGAATACTGGTTCTGAAGTGGTATGCTCATTCATTCCTTAACGTTCCATCTGCTCCAACCAGGATGCAACCCAGATCCGATGTTTCTTGCAGCATGGGACTTTGCTCTTCAGGATCTCAACGCTGGCCTCACTGCCGTCTGTTCCTTCTCTGTTGTTCACGCCATCCCTGATTCTGTTCTTGTCCGGCCAGCCCTACCGAGTCCATCCAGTCTGTCGCATCTTGAGGTAAATCCTAGAATTGTGCCCTGTCCCCAAATTGCACTCGGAGTCTCGCTGGAAATATCAAGCTATATTTAATATTAAGGTCTCTTAGTCGTCGCTTGACTCCCAAAAATCAGTTTCTAGGATAATGTAATTTTCTTGTGTAGTAAGGGTAGATGTGGATGTTGTGATCTTCATTTTTAGGCAGGCCATTTTCATAGATATGCTGCTGTATTATATCTCTGCCTCTATTGTTAAACAGACGTGCAATCAGGGCTCAAAGCGGTGATCCCGGGCTCAGCGGGGGAAAAGGGGCACGTGGCCTCGTTCAAAAGCAAATAAATTAGAGAGTCTCATATTGTTAAAGGCCGATCCAATCACCTTTTCCAAAAATATACCTGCTGTCGGCCCTTCTGCTTGCTCTGAAAATCCTACATATCTAAGGCTGTTTCTTCTTGATCACCCTTCGTCATCCTTTACTCAATTTGACTGCTCTTGTAACAAGGTTACTGTCGTACGGAGACTCTCAACTTCTTCCTGCAGTGTAACCACTTCTTCCTCAGTGTTTGTGACTCAAGATTTATTGTTTTCAATTATTAAAAATTATTACAAATACATTAGAAAATCATATTAAATTGAATAGTCCATAAAATTATTAAGTTCTCAATTATTTAATTTCGGTTGAGTTCTTCTTACTTGGCCGGTCTTCTCAAGTGTGCATTTCCTGCGCTTTTTAATAAATACTAACTTTGTGTTGGATTTAGCGTTTTCAACTTCTCTTGTCTCCCCAATTTCCGCTTGTCTTAGGAGAGATTGTGCTTTCCTCATGTATTTAACCCCCCTACAAGCCAACGTGGGGGACGATTCATCCAACCATCGAATTACCGCTTGCCTGCATGTTCGAATGTTCAATTGGTTAAAAATATTTTTTAAAAGCTGTCTCCTTAAGTCCATAAGAGCTGGGCAAACACATAACAGGTGGGTTAATGTTTCATTTTGATTACCACATAGGCGACAATGAGGGTCCGCGTAACTACCTTTCCAGGCTGGTAACAAGTCCTTTGAAAGCTGTAAGCCCAGTCGATGTTTTATAAATCTGTGTTTTAGAATCATATTAAAGTGACTTTCTAAATAAGGCTGCGGCTTTATCCCGGAAAATGAATTTATCACTGTCCACCCATGTCGTCGCTACGAAATTATTGATTTGTCTTCCAAATCGGATTTCCATTTGACAGCATTATTTGTTATTTTGTCGAAGCTGGTTCTATCTGGCCTCAAATTCCATGTCGATTGGATTCCTATGCAACTCATGGATTGGGTAAAGAAAACTCTCCAACTGCGTGGTGTATGCTGTTTCTGCTGGATTCCGATTTCTTCCCAACAAAGGCTATCCAGTGAGCCTTCCTCCCACAGACGTACTTTGTAACAAAGTTTCATAAAAGTACCCATGCTGCAAAACTTCTGATTCAGCAGGCCAAATTCTAGGCGAACCTACGCAGGTGAGGCTGATTTTGGGAGGTTTAAAGCAGCCTTGTATTTCTTTGTTTGTAGGCTGTTCAACAACCCCGCTTCTTTGCCACACCAGGTGACTAATGCATATGACAAAGTGGGTAAGGTTTGCGATTTCATCACTTTAAGAAGATGTGTATGATTTGGACAACTTAATTTTTTCTGTAATTGCCGGAATGCATAGATCAAGGTATGTGATTTAGCCTTTAGATCTATTTTGTGTTCCTTGTTAGCTAGGCCTCGCCCCAGTTTTAGACCTAGGTACTTGTAGGATACTTCCTCCTTTATTGGGGTACTATTTGCGTACCATTTAAATTTTGATTTTTTCGCGTCTACCAGGCGGACCACTTTGGTTTTCTCTGTATTTTTTTTTTTTTTTTAATTTTTGAAAACCTTTATTCGTGCATATTAAAAGAACAAATACGGGCCTACAACCATCAGGCCGGCCACAATACGGTTAAGCACTGATACAACCATTACGGCCCCTTAGCATCAACGGTCAAAATTAGCAACGATATATGAATAGTACACTGGAGAGACCCATGACACCAGGGGGTAGGAGAATTGAAGGTTAATTTTAAAGTTTTTTATATAATTTTATCAGGGAAAAAGTCAGTGAAGAAGAAGAACCAAGGAGATTCGAGTCCGCACGATATCTTCACAACACGGGAGAGCGGCAACATCATTAAAAACAACAATGGAAGTAAAATCCCAGGCAGTGAGGCGGTGCAATTCTACAACAGGATAGTCACATCAGCAATTACGCACCCCTCCAGTGCCGCCCCCACTCAGTCAACCCCACACCTGGACCCAGAATCGAAGCAAGTATAGCGCAGAAACATAAAAGGAAAAAAGGCCCATAGAACTAATTAGAAATAGTAAGTTACCCCCCCACCCTACACCAATGCGGAGGCTACGGCCTGCCCCCCCCCCCCCCCAGCATAGTGCCTGTCGCCCTGTAAAACCCGAAATATAGACAAGAAAGAGAGTAAGAATAGAATAAAAGGAAGATAGGAAAACGTTTACACCTATGATAAAGGGGGTGAGAAAAGAATAGGACTATTCTAATCTAAACTCCCAAAAAGAAGAAAGTGGGGAGGAGCCTACGTAACATCAGAGCGCCCGAAACCCTCGGCCACCTATAGCTTCCACACACTGAAAACCCACTGCACCAAAAGCAGTCGTGTTAAAATGAATTGTCACAGCATTATAGATGGAGGAAGACAGGTCGCGACGAGTGCGCACAACATATACATAACAGTTTCATTCCCAGTCCAGCCCATCCGTGAAACCATGGCGATATAAATCAGTCTAGCCCTGGCCCGATCGCGGGCTTGAGATTAAGCCAGCCCCTACATGTAGGCCCCCGCATCCCGTGCAAACAAAGACAATATGGCCGCTGAGAAGAAGAAAGTGAAGTAGGAGCATAAAATGGCCGCCAACCATCTGTAGAGGTCCCTTTGTCCACCACACAAAGTCCCAACATGGCATCTAAAGCGCAGGAGTGTGGATCTCAAGCTCTACACGGGGATCTTGGCGGCCAGACTGGGCCAGCACCTACCGGGCCTGGTGGAGGTGGACCAGGCTGGTTTTGTACCAGGTAGACAGACGGTCGACAACACCAAGAGGGTGACGCACGTGCTGGAAAAGGCCTCACGCGTCCCCGGGGAGCGGATGCTACTATCGGTCGATGCGGAGAAGGCCTTTGATAGGGTCCATTGGCCGTACCTTGAGCTGGTTCTCGGGAAACTGGGGATCGGCGAGAAGTTCCGCACTATGGTCTTTAATTGTTATAAGAGACCGTCGGCATCAGTGCGCGTCAACGGACATAGCTCTGGTAGCTTTGCCATTGAGCGTGGCACGAGACAGGGATGCCCCCTCTCACCGCTCTTGTTCGCCCTATACATGGAGCCGTTTGCCCAGAGGATTCGCGACAACCCGGACGCTATTGGGGTGAAGATGGGTCAGTATACACATATTGTTAGCTTATATGCGGACAATGTCCTGCTGACCCTGGACGACCCCAGGCGGTCGCTTCCTGCCTGCGTCCAGGAACTGAACGCCTTTGCTCGTGTGGCCGGCTTTAAAATGAACATGTCCAAATCGGCTGCCCTGGATGTGTCCCTCTCCGCGGACACCAGGCGGGACCTTCAGCACCTTTTCCCTATGCAGTGGTCCTCCTCCACGGTGCCATACCTGGGGATTCTCCTCGCACCTTCGTTGCCCGAAATGGTCGCGGCCAACTATTCTTCCCTGGGCAGGAAGATCAAGGAGGAACTTGGCCGATGGAGCAAGGGCCTGCTCTCGTGGCTGGGCCGTATCGCGGCGGTGAAGATGACGGTACTGCCCCAGATATTGTATCTTTTCCGCGCTCTGCCCCTCCAGCCCCCTGTGGGTTGGATACAGCAAGCACAGGCTGACATCTCCCGTTTCGTATGGCAGGGCCGCAAGCCTCGGATGAAGAGGGTTCTTTCCACGCTGGCCCCAGAGGCGGGGGGTCTCGGAGTTCCGGACCTCCGGAAGTATTTTCAGGCGGCGCAACTCCGGTACTTGGTGGAGTGGAGCAGGTGGGAGTCGGACAAACACTGGCTCTTTCAAGACCAGGCAGTTGCGGGCCGTACCCTCCAAGAGGTTCCATTCCTGCGGCGCGCTCACCGCCCGCCTAATCTCTACGCCTCTTTTGTCACCCGGGTTCCGCTGCGAGTGTGGGACGCGGTGTGTGAGCTCCGCGAGCTTACTACTTTCCCATCACCGTTTACTCCCATTGCTGACAACCCGGACTTCACTCCGGGCCTGGAACCGGGAGCTTTTACCCACTGGGTGAGTGCGGGGTGCAGGGCGCTCTTTCAAATTTACGGGCCGGAAGGCGTGCTCCCTTTCCAACAACTCCGACAGGAGTTTGGTCTGACGGAGGGGGATAGACTGCGTTATATGCAGGTTCGCCACTGGGCCCTCCAACCCCCGGTGCGCGACGTGGCTGACCGCCCAATCACGTCCTACGAGCGTTGGCTGATAACTCGGACCTCGGATGCCAAGCTTATCACTGACTTATATAAATTTCTCCAGCCCCCGCCGTTCCATTACCATAACCCGGGGAGAGAGCGCTGGCACAGGGAACTGGGTAGGACCCTGAGTCACAAAGAATGGGGCGGGATCGCATATCGGGCGAGGCACTCTGCGTACCACACTGGGCTGACGGAGACCTTTACCAAGGTGTCTACCTACTGGTATTACACCCCGGAGAGGCTCTATGAAATGCACAAACTCACGGATAAGGGTTGCTGGCGCGGCTGCGGACAGGAGGGTACTCTTTCGCACATTCTCTGGGCTTGCCCGGTACTTTCTGCCTATTGGAAGGAAGTCTTAGATGAGGTGGACAGGCACTTCGAGATCGAACTCCCGCGCTTCCCGGCATATGTCCTGCTAGGCCTCCCCAATGATTTGATGTATCCGCTAAAGTCCCGCAGGGGCAGGCAGATTGCGATTGCGCTGGGCTCGGCGGTTCAAAATATCCTTGTACTTTGGCGCACCCCCACTGCCCCTTCTATCACTGGTTGGTTACACAGGCTTTGGCAGGTGCTGGGTATGGAGAAGATGTCGCTTACAGTGGCTGGAAGTGTAGATCAGTTTGAGGAGCTCTGGCACCCCTTTTTGGCATTGTTGTCCACGGAATTCCGCGAGCTCACTTGTCCGCGGTACCTGCGCCGTCTTCGGCTGACGCCGCCGGCGGCTCCAGCGGACTGAGAATGGTGGGATCGGGGAATTGGGGGTTGGGGGTGGGGGACGGGGGTATATGCTTCTACTGCGGACTTTTGGACGGGAATGTTGGGGTATTGTTTTTCTTTCTCTTCTTTTTCCCTTTGTATTTTTCCCTCCTAACTTTTCTGGGGACGGGGGGCTTGGGGGGATTGTGTTTTTTTCGCTGTGTTGCTTGACGATTGCTCAGGTTTCGCTTTGATTGGGAGGTCGGGGGCTACTGGAGGGTTGTTCGCACTGCCTTATTGCCTTATGACGCCTGCTCTATTCCCCTCCGAGACTGCCGACCTCCCTGCCCTCCTCTAGACTCGATGCAACTTTAAGCCTTTATTTTGTATGTATACTTGACCTCCTACTTCCCTTCCCCATGTCTTTTTGTACTTTAATAAAATGCTTTAAACCTAAAGCGCAGGAGTTCCACAGGAAAGAAGACGAAGGCCACAGTAAATGAGTCCTCGAGGATGTTAGGTGCTGCCCAGCCGGATACTCCTGCAGACGCGGTGAGGCAGGCAACAATGAAACAGGCAGCAATGGACGGGGAAACAAAGTATCAGCAGCTGAGCGGGAGAGCGATTGATCCTGGGTGCCGGGAAAGCCAGTTGCAGACACCAGTGTAGCACGATCACATGCAGCCATTGTGTCCCCGCATGAAGACAAAGGCACAGGCAGACCCACGCCGTGCTGGTGACAAACGGAGCGCTCACGACCCGCAGCCGACAGCATGGAGTCAAACTGCTCACTCAGCGCCTGCAAACCAGCACACATTTGCAAACGAAAGTCCCGTAGGACGGCCAGAACGGAGCCGCATGTCAGTGGAAGCTGCATCCCCACATCGGCATCAATCCGGGACGGCACTGTAGAGCTGGTGCCTGATGGAGGGAGGGTGAAGCAGGCAGCGGGCAGGACTGGGGTATCACCCTCCAGCCGCGGGCAGGCAAATAAAGCCATTTTTACCGCAGGACGGTACAATGGCCGGGGGGGAGGTCGCAGCAAAAAGTCAGTTCCCCTCAGGTCCGCGCCGCCACAGGGAACGCCAACAATCGCCACCCTTCCCTCGGGTTTCCCTTGCAGCCGGCTAGACGATAGGAGAAGGGGGTCGGCAGCCTCCCACAGCGTGGTCCACAGATTGGGGCAGGAGACCCGTTTCTCCGGGGCTTACCTCACAGCCCCAGTCCTTCAGGCGCAGGGTGCAGTAGTTGTCTGGCCGTCACCTCCCAGGCACAGCTGGCGGCAGTCCGTGATGTGGAGTGAGGTCAGGACCGCGCGGCTTGGGTTGGCGCTAGCGGGTCCGGTGACTGCGGAGCCTCCAGGGGCCGGCAAGGGCAACAATGGAGCAGGGGTCCAGGGCGGAGAGCAAAATCACACACAACTCCGGCATCCGGGCAGGCGGGGAAGCAGCGGCGTGGTCAGCGCGTCGTCGCACACGTTTCACCTCGAGAAACGGTGAGGATAGGAATCAGGATGTTGTTACAGGGCCAAGGGCCGACGGAGCCGGGCGCTCAAGCGTCTGCTCCGGTCGCCATCTTGGCTCCTCCCGGTTATCTCTGTATTTAGTTCCAAACTTTCGTGCTCCAAGTAAGTTATCAGGTTGTTAATCTTTCTTTGGAGTCCTATTGGTGTTTGACTCAGAACAACAATGTCGTCAGCATACTGCAGGAAGGGAATTGGGGTTTTTGCCAAGTACAGTGGATGTCCTTCCCCCACCTGCATCTGTCTGACAATATCCGCCATGTAAAGATTGAATAAGCTGCCTTGTTTTAAGCCCTGTTTCGTGCTTATTTCGTCCGTAATACTGCTACCATCTCCCAATTTAACTCTTGCCCATGTTTCACTATACAGGCTTATTATTGCCTCTAGTAGGTTCTTTGCCAGTCCCCATGATCTTAATTTTTCCCATAGTCTATTTCGGTTCACCCTGTCAAAAGCAGCTCGTAGGTCTATAAAACACGCAAACAATCTGGTCTTCTTTGTTTCTGCTTTTTCCTTCAGGAGTGCCAGGGTTGTTAGGTTTGTCAGTGTGCCCGTCCTTGGCCGGAAACCCATCTGGAACATGGGTATTATATTTGTGTTCTCCATCCAGTCTTGGAGGTGTAGCAATAAACAAGAACCGTATAGTTTCGCCTCCACGTCCATCAGCGATATCAGCCTATAGTTCCTCGGCTCGTTATGATCGCCTTGCTTGAAAATAGGGTGAATTATACTCCCATTCCAAGACTTGGGAATTTTATTCTTGTTGTAGATTGAGATAAAAAGTGGTGTTAAGTATTCTGCCCAGAACTCAGGAGAATGTCAAAAAATGTCGTTTGGGAGCCCATCGGGACCTGCTGCACCCTCTTTTTTCAGACATTTTAATATTCATTGTAGCTGTTCAACTCAAGGGTGTCTCCGCTTAGTACTGGATCTTCTGATTTTTTTGATGGTGTGGTTGGCCTGTTACCGATGTTATCTTTGGTCCAATTTTCATTATCATGCAATGACGTCCTCATATCTTTTACCGGAATTCCTTGTGTTTCTAAAATATTTTTCGCATGTTCCGAGTTTCTGGCGCATATTTCGCACTCTTTTTTGCGATGCCATTTTTGCCCGTCCTCCCTGTCCATAAACATATTTTCGACATACTGGATCCACTTATTTTCTCCAATTCCTGCCTCTTGTCTTAGAAGGTTTCCCTTTGTCAGTTTATTAATGACTAGCAGCCCGTCCCGACGTTGTCCGGGTATGAATTGCTGCCAGCCAGTAGTATATTGTTTCGTAGGATTTCGTTTTGATAGCATTTCTTATCTGTGACAGGCCTGTGAAATGCTCCGATTCACAGTGCACTGCTGATGCACTTAAGAGTGCGCGTTCAGTAGTGTGTGAACTCGAGTTTCCCTACTTTATTTTCCTTGCAATATTATATAGCGAGAACTCGACAACATGGCATGAGCACAATTTACATTACAGAAGAACACATTCATTTGTGGTAGGCACGGGGAGACAAAGCGATTTGTCTGGAATCACAGGATGTTGAGCTGATGCAGAGATTCGAACGTAGCTACCCATCTCTAAAGTTCGTAATTCTAGAACTTGTGGTGGGAGGTGTGTCTAAAAGTGTATGTCAGTGCTGGGCATCAATGAGAGAGACCTGTGCATTTTTCCAATCGGTGGTGAAAAAATATGTTGCTGGAGATGTGAGCCGCCGTGCCACCAATGTACTTACGGGGGAGGGTAAACACCCATTATTCCGCAACTTTCTTTCCGCATACCATCACTCCGCATACTTTCATTACGAAAGCACCATGACTCCGCAATGCCATTATAACGCGTGGCATTACATTTTATATGCTTTTACCACGCATACATTTACAACGAAATTCGTTGTAAATGCATGAATGATAAAAGCATGTTTTTTTTAAATGTTTGGATAAGGCAAGTATGGGTATAGGGGTATATGTTTTGGGGTACTGAGGTATATGTTTTGGGGTGTTTGGGTATTTTAAGGGTTCAGATATAGTTTTGGGTTCTGGGGTACAGGGGTATTTTTAGGGTTCAGGGCTGGGTTTGGGTTTTGGGGTATAGGGGTATTTTTAGGGTTCAGGGGTAGGTTTGGGTTTTGGGGTACAGGGGTATTTTAAGGGTTCAGGGCTAGGTTTGGGTTTTGGGGTACAGGGGTATTTTTAGGGTTCAGGGCTAGGTTTGGGTTTTGGGATACAGGGGTATTTTAGGGTTCTGGGCTAGGTTTGGGTTTTGGGGTACAGTGGTATTTTAGGGTTCAGGGGTAGGTTTGGGTTTTGGGGTACAGGGGTATTTTTAGGGTTCAGGGGTAGGTTTGGGTTTTGAGGTACAGGGGTATTTATAGGGTTTAGGGATAGGTTTGGGTTTTGGGGTACAGGGTATATTTATAGGGTTAAGATCGGTTAGTGTTTAAGGGTGTTGGGGTATTTTATAGAGTAAGGGTGGGTTATGATTATGGGGTGCAGGGGTATTTAAAGTAGGGGTGGGCGGAATTGGTGCGAACTTGGTACAATAAATCCGCAATATTTCGTTCTGTCTGATTTCCAATTATTAAAACAGAAACCTCATATATTCAAGGTAAAATAACAAATATATCAACATGCTAAAATGCATATAGTCATTTCACAAAAGTGAAATTAGCTTCCAGCAAGCAGTGAGAGAGGTGATGATTTTGAGATCAAGCCCCTGCAAAGCATTATGGGACGAGATTAGCAGTGTGTGGAAGTGAATATTATAGTATCCAAATAATTCTACAAAGAGCTGCAGTTTACCTCGTCGTCCCTAGTTGTCCCTGATGAGGCAAATGCAATAGCATTTAAAATATTATACATCAAGCTGCAGTTCACCTCGGGGTCCCTAGATGTCCCTGATGAGGCAAATGCAATAGCATTTAAAATATTACACATCAAGCTGCAGTTCACCTTGTCGTCCCTAGATGTCCCTGATGAGGCAAATGCAATAAGCGTTTAAAATATTATACATCAAGCTGCAGTTCACCTCGCCGTCCCTAGATGATCCTGATGAGGCAAATGCAATAGCATTTAAAATATTATACATCAAGCTGCAGTTCACCTCGTCGTCCCTAGATGTCCCTGATGAGGCAAATGCAATAGCATTTAAAATATTACACATCAAGCTGCAGTTCACCTCGTCGTCCCTAGATGTCCCTGATGAGGCAAATGCAATAAGCATTTAAAATATTATACATCAAGCTGCAGTTCACCTCGTCGTCCCAAGATGTCCCTGATGAGTAAAATTCAAAAACATTGAAACCCTTTCATGAATGCTAAAAATTATGCTAATATTATCCCATAATGCTCTGCAGGGCCTTTTAGTTGTATTTTTGCCCATGACTGTGCCTGGGGTGGTTCTAAGAGAGTGGGACCTCCACTGAATTACTATTTAAAGGGAGCAGGAATGTATAGAACCTGGGAAGAAAAAACAACACTCGTGACGGAATGCCCCCAGCGATTGTCACAACCCCAGCACATACCCACAGCACAATGCAGACACGCCCACAAGGCACTACTTTGCAGGCACGATTCTTTTACCTTTTAAATGTATATGGTGGGCGTCTGCATAGCCTATGTCCTTCTGCTGCAACTGCCCTTTCCAACGCTGTATTGGGTGTGTGGATTGGCGCTGTAGTTCCCGAGTTTACCTTGCCAAAAGGTGTCTGTTCTCTCTTTATAATAGTAGTATAGATACCCCAGAATGTCCGGCCATTTTTGTATTTACCAGCGATTAGTAATTTTGTCCAGGTTTCTTCTTGGTATGATTTTTTTGCATTACTCAACAAAATCCTGTATTTATTTTGCATTGCCTTTCATTTCGCCTTATCTGGTTTCTTTCCGTTTTTCATCATTCTTACCTGCTTCCGGACTTCACGTGTGATTTTCCGTTTTTCCCCCCGAAGGGTGGTGTTGTACCATGGCTTTTTCCCGGTATTAAGTCTTACGTTATTCAATTTCGTAGTTGGGGGATTTCTGGTTAAGACATCACATAGATGCTCCCATGTTTTTATAGGGTTTTCTTTTTCTTTAATGTGAGTTTGAGCAATTTTTTTTGAATTTATCCATTATTGGTTTTATATCCTTTCCACACCATTTCATTTTCCGTAGGTCGAATTTTTCAGTATGTTGAATAACGGTTTTTACTTTTTGGAATTTATTGGCCAAGATTTTGATTCTGGTAATTAGTGGGAAATGATCACTTTCTGTTTGTTGCCCCACAGAAAACGTGCTTACCATCGGCATCAGGTTAATGCTCATTATTGTGAAATCTAATGATGATTTCCGATTGCCGCTTAAGAAGGTTATTGGTGTAACTCTGTCCCCCTTTTCGCTGCCACTCAAAATTGAAAGGCTCAAGTCTCCGAAATCTTGAGTTATGTTATTGTCCTTTGTTAAATTACTATTAAAGTCTCCTGAGATGATCATGGAATATAATTCGTGTGAGCTTTGTATTTGCCGGATCAAGGTCATTAATGTTATCAGTTTTTCCTTTTCCTGTTTTTTTTTCCGGGTGTATGTAAACATTGAGTACTAATAGGTTGTGAATGTGTAGATTTGAATCGGACTTCACTGTGAGTTTTATTGTCTGCAACCAATTTGCCCCAGGTTCTACTTCTTCCACTTGCCATCTATACTGCTGGGTGATGTATGTTGTTAAGCCCCCTCTCGGGTGCCCACATTTTGAGAATTCTTCGGCTAGAACATGAAACTCTATGTAACCGGATGGATACTTGGCTCAAATTCCAGGTTTCTTGTAATAGTATAAGGTCATGTTGTTCCAAGAAATTTGCGGTTTCGTGATCTTACCCTATACTGTTCCAAGAACAAATGCTGATCGTATGTGAATTCAAAGCGATTATTTGGTCCTCACATGTTAGGTCTTCTCCCGATTCTTTTTGGTCGCAAAATGTTATCCGTAGCTGTAATTTATTGTTCTCGTTTGTCTCTTTCATGACAGGACAGTGTTCCAAGGGATGTCGTCATTAAGGCCATTGATGTTAGTCCCTAGACGATACACCCAACGCTGTTCTTTTTCGAACAGTCTGTTTTGTACATTCCTTGTGCCATCAATTGCTTCAATGATGGTCCATCTCATGTCATTGGTAGTGTCATTATTGTCCAGGAAATGGCGGCTCAGTTTAGTTGTTACTTTTTTGCACCTTATATTACTCCAGTGCTCGCAGATGCGTTGTTTGACCTTTCTTGTGGTCATGCCTACGTAGCGGAGCTGGCAGGGACAGGTGATTAGGTAGACCACGTTTACTGAATTACAATTCGTGTGTTCACGTTGGGTCCACACTCTGCCTTCTTCAAGTGACAGTGTTTTAGTAGCTTGTGTTAAATGGCAGACGCTACAGTCCGAGCAGGGATAGTGCCCGGTGATTTTTGGTAGACCCCAAGCTGTCGTCACTGACGGCATTGTGTTGAGTCGTTTTTCCTTTGGGCGAGTGTGAACCAATGCATCTCTCAAACTGCGTCCTTTCTTGAAAGAAAAAAGGGGTTTTTCCCAATCCTCTTTAAAAGATTTCACAATATTCCAGTGTTTATTGATGCTTTTTTTCATAAGATTTGAGAGACTGCTGCTCAGTGACGACAGCACAAGGAATGTACAAAACAGACTGTTCGAAAAAGAACAGCGTTGGGTGTATCGTCTAGGGACTAACATCAATGCCCTTAACGACGACATCCCTTGGAACACTGTCCTGTCATGAACCCATGGGCTGGGCTCCCAATATCATTATCATATTACTTATATTGTGTCTAACAGCAATATACATATGCTTTCTTAATTTCTTTGTTTTCCCTGATGCAAAAAATCCGGAATTTTACTGACATCTAATTCCCTTCCTTGAAATTACTTGTGTAAATATACACAACCTTGCAAAATCCTGCTTTAAGAACCACATTGTATTGCCACCATCGTGCACTTAACATCTAGTGCCTTGTTAAAATCCCCTTTTTTCTCAATCACAGGAGCACTGTCAATAATCCTTTATTCACGCTAAAAATGGTATAATTTCCATCATAAGACACCGACCGGCACAACATTCACGGCCGGCGAGCGATAGGCTTCTGAATCCAAGCCTCGCTTTGAAAACGGACCGCACCCCGCCCACATGGGCTTGTGCGCTCCAAGCCTCGCTTTGAGTGAGACACGCCCAACCCGGAATCGCGTGCTGAAACCCAAACAAGCGCATTTAAACTCACTCTCCGGCCCCGTTCTCCAACGTCGGGGTCCGGTTCCGAGGAATTTTGAAGGTTCAAAAGCGGGTCGTGAGCGCTGAGGGCGTGAGTTTTCTTTACCGCCAGGATGGGTGTCCCGATCTTCACGAGCTAAGTACCGGAATGCTTTGGAAGCAATGCCATCTAACTCTTTTCCTTTTCAGGATGTGCCAGGTGCGCTCCAATCCTCCTCCCGAGACCCATGGTGCTAGTAGCGCCCTGTTTTAAAGTGAGATATCACCCATATTTACCATCTTAGGGGGTCACCGACCTCTTGGTCAATTGATCCCTCCTATAAGGAGAATTCATACCGTGTTTTTATTCCCCCATCTACAACTGTAGTTTTAAACACCTCTAGCACTTCACTTCCCAGAGTTTAACGCTAAACATCCCCAAAGGGCTACTTGGATGGTGCTAAAAATAGCATTTACTATGGGCACACTAATGTTTGCCACCATCTATGGAGCACTATGATAATTCGCAATGGCGTATACTAATTGTATGTATGTCTATGTGTGTTTGTTTGTATATTTTCTCCCAACAGGTGCTAAGATAACCCTGATTTTGGTTTTTTTTCTTTAGAATGAGCAACACGCTCTTCTAATTTTAAGCACTTTTTTCACTTTTTCTTTTTTCACTTTCATGTCCCCAGGTTAGGGTGGACTATTAGAGTGTCCATACCGCCGGGGTATAGTCCTGAAGAATGCCTTGGTGAATTTATACCACTAGTATGGCAGAAACATGTTGATTGATTAATTAACTCTGTGGTATTTAGCTGAATTTAACCAAATCCTAACAACCTTGGCACGTAAATTCAGACACATATACCACTTACCTGTGTCTTAGGGATCTCTCATTAAAAAACTTTTTTTGATACCCTCTTAGGCACTTTTAATTATATTTCACTCACATCACGCCCTCCCCACACGACCAGCTCCGCAGTCTTTCTGGCGTCGCAGCACACCAAAGAGGCACTCGGCCTCTTTGGTGGGGCCCGATGATGAAGCATGACACTGACCAGGTCGGTGTGTGAGGGCCTTCCTACTCAAATTGAGTGAGTGTGTTACCCTTTCATAATTCGCTCCAAATTTGTGGCAGTCCTGTGACTGACCAGACCTCTCTTTTTTTGTTGAAGTACATTTAACCGGGGACTGAGAGAGTGTCCTTGATTCTCCCTACCTCTCCCTTTGTTGAAATATATAATAGTGTTTCACTCCATGGGACCTTGTGGATCTCATTGGCAGGTGTTTCCACGATGTCTGACACTTCTTCTGACCTGCTCATAGAGGAGATCGTGATTGGGGACGTCGGGTTTAGTTTTTTTGGCCATCCTTTGGTTTTTTCATGGATCATATCACGTTTGTCGAGGGTTTTATCTGAATACTAGCAGCCCGTCCCGACGTTGTCCGGGTATGAATTGCTGCCGGCCAGTAGTATATTGTTTCGTAGGATTTCATTTTGATAGCATTTCTTGTCTGTGACAGGCCTGTGAAGCGCTCCGATTCACAGTGTACTGCTGATGCACTTAAGAGTGCGCGTTCAGGAGTGTGTGAACTCGAGTTTCCCTACTTTATTTTCCTTGCAATATTATAGAGCGCGAACTCGACAACATGGCATGAGCACAATTTACATTACAGAAGAACACATTGATTTGTGGTAGGCACGGGGAGACAAAGCGATTTGCCTGTAATCACAGGATGTTGAGCTGATGCCGAGATTCTAACGTAGCTCCCCATCTCTAAAGTTCGCAATTCTAGAACTTGTGGTGGGAGGTGTGTCTAAAAGTGTATGTCGGTGCTGGGCATCAATGAGAGAGACCTGTGCATTTTTCCAATTGGTGGTGAAAAAATATGAGTATGTTGCTGGAGATGTGGGCCGCCGTGCCACCAATGTACTTACGGGGGAGGGTAAACACCCATTATTCCGCAAATTTCTTTCCGCATACCATCACTCTGCATACTTTCATTACGAAAGTACCATGACTCCGCAATGCCATTATAACACATTGCATTACATTTTATATGCTTTTACCACGCATACATTTACAACCAAATTCGTTGTAAATGCATGAATGGTAAAAGCATGTTTTTTAAAAATGTTTGGTTAAGGCAAGTATGGGTATAGGGGTATATGTTTTGGGGTACTGAGGTATATGTTTTTGGGTGTTTGGGTATTTTAATGGTTCAGATATAGTTTTGGGTTATGGGGTACAGGATTATTTTTAGGGTTCAGGGCTAGGTTTGGGTTTTGGGGTATAGGGGTATTTTTAGGGTTCAGGGCTAGGTTTGGGTTTTGGGTACAGGGGTATTTTTAGGGTTCAGGGCTAGGTTTGGGTTTGGGATACAGGGGTATTTTAGGGTTCTGGGCTAGGTTTGGGTTTTGGGGTACAGGGGTATTTTTAGGGTTCAGGGGTAGGTTTGGGTTTTGGGGTACATGGGTATTTTAAGGGTTATGGGCTAGGTTTGGGTTTTGGGGTACAGGGGTATTTTAGGGTTCAGGGGGAGGTTTGGGTTTTGGGGTACAGGGGTATTTTTAGGGTTCAGGGGTATGTTTGGGTTTTGAGGTACAGGGGTATTTATAGGGTTCAGGGCTAGGTTTTGGTTTTGGGGTACAGGGGTATTTTTAGGGTTTAGGGATAGGTTTGGGTTTAGGGGTACAGGGTATATTTATAGGGTTAAGATGGGTTAGTGTTTAAGGGTGTTGGGGTATTTTATAGAGTAAGGGTGGGTTATGATTATGGGGTGCAGGAGTATTTAAAGTAGGGGTGGGCAGAATTGGCGTGAACTTGGTACAATAAATCCACAATATTTCGTTCCGTCAGATTTCCAATTATTAAAACAGAAGCCTCATATATTCAAGGTAAAATAACAAGTATTTCCACATGCTAAAATGCATATAGTCATTTCACAAAAGTGAAATTAGCTTCCAGCAAGCAGTGAGAGAGGTGATGATTTTGAGATCAAGCCCCTGCAAACCATTATGGGACGAGATTAGCAATGGGAAGTGAATATTATCGTATCCAAATAATTCTACAAAGAGCTGCAGTTCACCTCGTTCTCCCCAGTTGTCCCCAAGAGGCAAATGCAATAGCATTTAAAATATTATACATCAAGCTGCAGTTCACCTCATGGTCCCTAGATGTCCCTGATGAGGCAAATGCAATAGCATTTAAAATATTACACATCAAGCTGCAGTTCACCTCATGTCCCTAGATGTCCCTGATGATGCAAATGCAATAGCATTTAAAATATTACACATCAACCTGCAGTTCACCTCATGTCCCTAGATGTCCCTGATGATGCAAATGCAATAGCATTTAAAATATTATATATCAAGCTGCAGTTCACCTCGCTGTCCCTAGATGTCCCTGATGAGGCAAATGCAATAGCATTAAAAATATTATACAGCAAGCTGCAGTTCACCTCGCCGTCCCTGATGAGTAAAATTCCCAAACATTGAAACCCTTTCATGAATGCTAAAAATTATGCTAAGCTTATCCCATAATGCTTTGCAGGGCCTTTTAGTTGTATTTTTGCCCATAACTGTGCTTGGGGTGGTTCTAAGAGAATAGGACCTCCACTGAATTACTATTTAAAGGGAGCAGGAATGCATAGAACCTGGAAAGAAAAAACAACACTTGTGACGGAATGCCCCCAGCGATTGTCACGCCCCCAGCACATACCCACAGCACAATGCAGACACGCCCACAAGGGACTACTTTGCTGGCACGGTTCTTTTACATTTTAAATGTATTCGGTGGGCGTCTGCATAGCCTATGTCCTTCTGCTGCAACTGCCCTTTCCAACGCTGTATTGGGTGTTGTGATTGGTGCTGTGGTTCCCGAGTTTACCTGGCCAAAAGGTGCAAGTTCTCTCTTTATAATAGTAGTATAGATAATGGTGTAGATTCCAACATTTCTTTACCACCAAGCACCTTTTCCTGATCTTGTACTGGTCTGTGTCTGGCTTGCAGAGCTTGTTTGTTCTTGGGATCTTCTTCCAATTGGGATTGAGTAAGCTTTTCTATTTCAATTTGTCTGTCCAGACTCATATCGTCGGGTAGGGAAAAGGAGGTTGGCCACGTGTCCTCTTGTATGGCAATATGTTCAACCATAATTTTTTTTCCTTTGTAGCTGGATTATCCTTGTCCTTATCCACGCTCGTTATTTTCATTTCTTTTTCATGAACTTTGGAATTGTTCTTATGTATTTGGGCTGATACCACGACTGACTTACAATTGTCAGAATTGCTTTTTGACTTGGCTGTAGTCTGAGGAATTTGTAATTGGTTTGTTGGTTTATTCGGAGGATCGCTCTCAGTGTAGATTTTCTGTACTTCTTTTTCCTCCTTCTCACTCATTGGTTGCAGCTGTTCAGTCTTATTTATCCTTGTTGCTGGTATGATTGGACTTGGTCAGTGGAGTTGTTCTTGCGTTTGGCCATAAATGGTCGCCATGGGGTCCTTTAGGAAAAACATTTTTTCAATCCCAATTTGTTTGGGGACTGGTGTTCGACAGTTCAGATGCAGATACTAGTCTCTCTCTCTGTTGTACGACTTTCTTCTTCTTTTTTTCCAATCTTTTGTGTGCCCTGGTCTTTATCTTCTTTGTTTTTTTGTGTCTCGTCGCTTATCTCCTGCCGCACTTTCCGGGATCTCATTTTTACCAGCTTACTTAATAAGAACCACCACCACCACCGCTGACAACTTCAAGCTGGAGTGCGGTGCGAGGTGGAGTGGGGCGGCTTAGACACGGCTCACAGAAGGTTGGATCAGCTGCCGTCTGGGAAGGGCAACGTATGTGGCGGTTTGACGTCTCTACCCTACTCAGAGTACAGTGTTTCTATGTTTCTATTTTTTGCTTTTATGCGAATTTAATGCAAACTACATACGTGACATGTATGCCAGAGGCATTCAATTTTAGGCAGCACAGTTTGCAGGGTGCTTACCGGCCAGATCCTCCAGATCCTCCGCCCCGGTCACTTTCCTTTCTTCCCCGAGCTTTTCCAAGCTCCCTAGTATCGGGATAGTTGTAATAAGTTGAAATATTGTTAGTGCCCTCAGTTTGGAATAAATCTGGCGTTTTCCCCGGCGTCTGCCCCCTTCTGTTGGAGAGCCACTGAAGGGCTAGCGGGAGCGAGCGGGGCACGCAGGGGGGGGGGGTCACTGGCGAAGTAGGACCTAGTCAGACCAGCCTAGACCACCACCCCCGGGCTCTCACACGCAGCTGCCTCTAACGGCAGCCGCGCTAGCGCTTTCTCTGGTCAAACTGTTCGGGGCTACCCCTAAGTACTACGTTGTCCGCAGCGGATCACGAGGGGATATACACAGCGATGTCTCAACAGTATCAGTACTTTCAGTGTTCTCGCTGCTTCACTAGAGTTTCTCTCACTCCTCTCACTTCCTGCTCTTCTGTTCAACCCCGTCCTGCGCGGCTCCGCCTCCGACTCCGCTCGGCCACCAGACTGCTCAGCCGCTCGACCCCCGGTGGCTCGACCCTAGTTTGGGCCGGGTCAAGTCCTCGCCGTACTCCGTTGTTTATTCCGCATTACGCGTTCCCTTCACGGCGTTACTGCTGCCCGCTACAACTCTGCACCAAATCCAGCCCCTCTTGGAGCTACAAACTGCTTGCTCGCTCCTTCGTTGCTGCTTGCTCGCTGACGTGAGGCCACGCAATAGGGGCAGTCGGCAAAGCAGCAAGCGCGAAGCGGCAAAACTGGGTAATTTCAGCAGCGGCGATGACAGGGCCCACAACAGTTCGTTATGGTGGTGTTGAGTTACCACCCAATCGCGCACTGTTCACGTGGCGCCGTGGCGCTTTATATAATTTTATAGAATCAAAAATATATTTAAACCTTTTTTGTGTTGTGTCTCTCTTATTTATTTTTCTGGTTCATATTGTTTTTCATGTAAATCATAATCACTTTCTTAACAAACACAATTATTTTGCATTACTGATATATATTCACAAGGTTTATACATTCCATGTTCATCAGTTCTTGTTTAACACATTTGATATGATATATATAGTCCACATTTTACGAATGAGCCCAATGCATTTCGGCACTGTTATGTGCCTTCATCAGGGGCAGTATCTATAAAAGAAAAATTAAAGAATATGGTGTAAGTGTCAATTATTGGCGGGGGGTTCTGTGTATCTATGATCGTCATGTTTGCGTACCTGATCCTTGTGGTGGTGTGTGATCTTAATCCTGTCCCTCAGAGTGGCCCTTGTACCTGTGTATAAAACATAAGTGCAAGCCTCTATATAATAATGCCATGTTCACTTGTATGGTAACGGCCCACAACAGGCCACAACAGGCAAGCAGCTACGGCAGCAACAGGGCCAGGGAGAGCACAACGCTGCAGGCAGGAAAAAAAACAGCCAAGAGCCGCAGATGGGCTGCAGTGGCCGAGCGGCGGAGCTGGAAAGGAGCAATCTCGCAGCCCCGGCTTACCGCTTTCTCCTCCTAGTCTCCGCTAGCCCACGCCGCCCGTATTCCGTGGCCCCGTTGTAGAAACCAAAATCTGCTTCTCAGGGGTCTCACTGATACGTAGTCCTTTAAAAGCAGAAAGAAGTTGACACAGAAATCTGGAATATTCAAAGAAACATTTATTACACTCACATGAGTTGAGGCTGCGTCACCCAGAAGCCGTGGCAATTGAATGAGGCAGTCTGCAGAATACAGAAACCTGGGGCTTTATATATGTTTCAGAAATACATAGTAAGCATAAATGCAAGGGGCAGTCCTGGCTCGTGCAAGCACACAAAAATACCTAATATGGACATACAGGTTCTCTTTGTTCAACCAAGTGGGAGGAGCTAACAGTTTTCAGAACATAGTGAACACATTCCTTTCAGAAACTAATCAGTAACAGCTGCAGATCCTACCGGGCATTTCTGAGCATGCGTTAAAGTGGAGGAGGCTAAAAATATCCTGTTACTGGGCAGACTTCAGGCGCAGCTAACAGGAAAGTAGGACAAAGCACATGGTGAGCACATGGCAGCATATGGCACTCAAAATGGCCGCTAGAAAGACAAAATGGCTTCTGCTAACGCTAACCTATTGCTGCTAATTTACAACAGACTGCCGTTTTAGCGTTTGCTGAAGACATTCGTATGATCCAGTAGGAACATAGAAAACATTAATTTTCAAGCAGTTTCATCAATTTCCTAATTCATTGCTAGATAAGCATTTTCCATTTTAAACATTTCATTAAGGGTATGACCAAGAATACTAAAGAACAGGACATTAGGTCATAAACATACATACAAACAGTAGGAGAAAGTAATAACCACTATTACAGAGAAAATTAGCATTTTCACAACCCTAAGTAAAAGCAAATCCTAAAATCTTTCAGAAAACACTAAATACTCAGGTGAAACAGTAGCAATCCTTCAATGCTCTCATGTTGATCGGGATACTCTTCCAAAAAGAATGAACTTTATTCTACCTTTACTAAACAGAATACTACTCTAAAACACTACAGGCAAAACAATAAAAATTAATTCCACAACACCCAGTATGCAATTGTATAGGAACCGCTTGTATAATCACAACTTATGGCCAGAGTCCAATCCCAAGTCTCTCTGGCAGACTTCTATTGTTCATCGTATCTCCACTTCCATCACTGCATGGGCCTCTTCATTTCAGGCCTCCCATTGAAATGTGTCTCAGTATCCGTTGGAGTGCCCTCCTGGCAAACACTCACAGCTCAGTCGAAAGTCTCAATGTCTCAAGGCAGTGCACCAGTGTCTCTCATCTGCGGCAGACACTACAGATATTATGCTCTTCATTGATCATGAGCACAGATCATCTCGTGCAAACCATCTCATGCAGACCATCTCATGCAAACTCAGATCTACAATCTCAAGCTCCAACACTCATTACTCAGTGTCAGAGGACGCTCAGGCTGCTCTTTCATGGGCACCATAATGTAGTGCCTCTTGCCAATATTGAATTCTCCAGTGCACTGCTCTTCCGTTGGAGCAAAGGGAAAAAAGGGAAGTGTGTGGCCAAAACTCAGGCCAAGGGGCTCAAGGGACTGTACACTCTCAGAGGTTGCCAGTACATAACAGGTAGCTTTTGCCCTTTTACTGATATTTTCATTCTGTTGCAAAACCAGATCCTCTTTTATTTTCTCTGTCGTCGAACTGTGTCCAATGAAGCAAACACAATACTTGAAGATATCATTGATGGGGTGCGGATTCCTTACTACTTTCTGGGTGCTGGGACTGTAGACCAATGCCTCCTACTTTCATCTATAGCTGTCAATGATAGGAGTTAGGATTCGTCTTGGTCATTCGTTCTGCAGGGTATTATTCTCCCTTTGACTCTGGAAGATCCTGCAGAACCTAGGGGCATATTACCAACAACTAGCGATAATTTTTGTCTCTAACTTGTTTAGAGACAAAAATTATCGCCGCACATTGCAAATGCGATAAAAAACTGCCGAAATGCATGAATATCGCTGAAAAGTCAGCGATATTCATGCATTATCGAGCAAATGCTCTTAGCCATGTTATCCACCTCCCATTGGATAACATGGCTAAGAACTGCTCAGGGCATGTGTTAGCTTTTGGAGATATTCCCGCTTAGCGCGAATATCTCCAAAAGTTGGTAATAGGAGATAGCGATGTTAGCGACTGTTTTCAGTCTCTAACATCTTGGCACTCCCACTTTGCATCTCATTAGTGATAAATATCACTGACATGCAAAGTGGGGCCCAAGATGGTCGCTATCTCCTACTAGCTGTCGCTAACTGGTGTTAGCGACAGCTTGGTAATAGGGAGATAATTTTATCTCTGCTTTCTTGGCTTTTAAAGCCAAAAAAGCGGAGATAAACCCCCTTGATAATATGCCTCTTGGTAATGTAGGAAATGTGACACAATTGTTAGTTTCCTTCAATTTTGTACAAAAAACAATTCAACATTTAACAAGGGGACTGCAAACAGTTGGCCTGCAATCTTCAAGAGAGTGGTCATACGCCATGGGACTATCATGATCTAAAATACACTATCATTCTCATAGAATGCAAAGACAAAGGGAGTAGGCAAAAACAGTGCTTCTAGCCCCTTCCATTAGGTTTCCATGTGAGAGCATATCCTCTACCATCTAAGGGTAGCTAATTACATGAGAATTCTATCTGAATGGATGTCCTTACACATAGTGGCATCATCTAATAGGGTAAACATTTTCCTCAATGAGAAAATCTAAGTGTTCCTAAATCCCTCATCTAGAACACCTCAAAAAACAAAATCACATAAAACAGATGATCAGGGACTTGTAGACAAAGGCTAATTATCAAAATGTGGGAACAGAAAAACAAGAGCTAGAGACTCCTAGTGTTTCCATTATTAAAACACATCTGGTCTATCAAAGATTAAAACAGCAGAAAAAAGAACTGAGAATCAATTTAGAATGGGCATTGACTTTGTCACATTCAAAAATAAACATAAGGTGTCTCCTATTGAGATGGAAAACTTCTCACACTATACTATTAAGTCAGTCAACCAGTCTATCACTAAGCTGACAGTCAGACTGGAAAGCATCAAAAATACAGGCCTAAAGAAAAGTCTTGAAAGAAAGAAACAGTCTGGTCAGGTCATACAAAAGGGAATCTATACTACTATTATAAAGAGAGAACTTGCACTTTTTGGCCAGGTAAACTCGTGAACCACAGCACCAATCACAACACCCAATACAGCGTTTGAAAGGGCAGTTGCAGCAGAAGGACATAGGCTATGCAGACGCCCACCATATACATTTAAAATGTAAAAGAACCAGTGCCAGCAAAGTAGTCCCTTGTGGGCGTGTCTGCATTGTGCTGTGGGTGTGTGCTGGGGGCGTGACAATCACTGGGGGCATTCCATCACGACTGTTGTTTTTTCTTCCCAGGTTCTATACATTCCTGCTCCCTTTAAATAGTAATTCAGTGGAGGTCCCATTCTCTTAGAACCACCCCAAGCACAGTTATGGGCAAAAATACAACTAAAAGGCACTGCAAAGCATTATTTGATAAGCTTAGCATAATTTATAGCATTCATGAAAGGGTTTCAATGTGTTGTAATTTTACTCATCAGGGACATCTTGGGACGGCGAGGTGAACTGCAGCTTGATGTATAATATTTAAATGCTATTGCATTTGCCTCATCAGGGACATCTAGGGACGGCGAGGTGAACTGCAGCTTGATATATAATATTTTAAATGCTATTGCATTTGCATCATCAGGGACATCTAGGGACATGAGATGAACTGCAGCTTGATGTGTAATATTTTAAATGCTATTGCATTTGCCTCATCAGGGACATCTAGGGACCATGAGGTGAACTGCAGCTTGATGTATAATATTTTAAATGCTATTGCATTTGCCTCTTGGGGACAACTGGGGAGAACGAGGTGAACTGCAGCTCTTTGTAGAATTATTGGGATACGATAATATTCACTTCCCACTGCTAATCTCGTCCCATAATGGTTTGCAGGGGCTTGATCTCAAAATCATCACCTCTCTCACTGCTTGCTGGAAGCTAATTTCACTTTTGTGAAATGACTATATGCATTAAAGCATGTAGAAATACTTGTTATTTTACCTTGAATATATGAGGCTTCTGTTTAAATAATTGGAAATCTGACGGAACGAAATATTGCGGATTTATTGTACCAAGTTCACGCCAATTCCGCCCACCCCTACTTTAAATACCCCTGCACCCCATAATCATAACCCACCCTTACTCTATAAAATATCCCAACACCCTTAACCACTAACCCATCTTAACCCTAGAAATATACCCTGTACCCCAAAACCCAAACCTATCCCTAAACCCTAAAAATACCCCTGTACCCCAAAACCAAAACCTAGCCCTGAACCCTATAAATACCCCTGTACCTCAAAACCCAAACATACCCCTGAACCCTAAAAATACCTCTGTACCCCAAAACCCAAACCTACCCCTGAACCCTAAAATACCCCTGTACCCCAAAACCCAAACGTAGCCCATAACCCTTAAAATACCCCTGTACCCCAAAACCCAAACCTACCCCTGAACCCTAAAAATACCCCTGTACCCCAAAACCCAAACCTAGCCCAGAACCCTAAAATACACCTGTATCCCAAAACCGAAACCTAGCCCTGAACCCTAAAAATACCCCTGTACCCCAAAACCCAAACCTAGCCCTGAACCCTTAAAATACCCCAGTACCCCAAAACCCAAACCTACCCCTGAGCCCTAAAATAACCCTATACCCCAAAACTCAAACCTAGCCCTGAACCCTAAAAATACCCCTGTACCCCATAACCCAAAACTATATCTGAACCATTAAAATACCCAAACACCCCAAAACATATACCTCAGTACCCCAAAACATATACCCCTATACCCATACTTGCCTTAACCAAACATTTTTAAAAAACATGCTTTTACCATTCATGCATTTACAACGAATTTTGTTGTAAATGTATGCATGGTAAAAGCATATAAAATGTAATGCCATGCGTTATAATGGCATAGCGGAGTCATGGTACTTTCGTAATGAAAGTATGCAGAGTGATGGTATGCGGAAAGAAATTTGCGGAATAATGGGTGTCTACCCCCCCCCCCCGTAAGTACATTGGTGGCACGGCGGCCCACATCTCCAGCAACATACTCATATTTTTTCACCACCGATTGGAAAAATGCACCGGTCTCTCTCATTGATGCCCAGCACCGACATACACTTTTAGACACACCTCCCACCACAAGTTCTAGAATTGCGAACTTTAGAGATGGGGAGCTACGTTCGAATCTCTGCATCAGCTCCTGTGATTCCAGGCAAATCGCTTTGTCTCCCCGTGCCTACCACAAATAAATGTGTTCTTCTGTAATGTAAATTGTGCTTACGCCATGTTGTCGAGTTTGCGCTATATAATATTACAAGGAAAATAAAGTAGGGAAACTCGAGTTCACACACTACTGAACGTGCACTCTTAAGTGCATCAGCAGTGCACTGTGAATCGGAGCGTTTCACAGGCCTGTCACAGATAAGAAATGCTATCAAAATGAAATCCTACGAAACAATATACTACTAAGTATGGGCGAATTTTGCGAATCTCGCGTTCGCGAATTTTGCGGATTTGCGATCTCGCAATCCGCAAAATCCGCAAATTCTTGCGAATTTGCGGATTTTTTTTGTGTTCGCAAGGATTTCTGCCAGTTCGCGAGGGTTTCGTACCAGTTCGCAATTGCGAACTTACATTTCGGCGCGCAACGATCGCGAATTATGTTGTTTCTACATCTGGTTCATCATCACAGGTTCCCAGCACCCTCTGTTTCACCACTGCAACCCTCTGTTACATCAATGCCACCCTCTGGTTCATCATTACTGTAGATTATGGGGGGGGAAAGCAAGCACACCAGCCCTGCTTCATCTGAGATGAATTAATTTGGGGTTAGTTTATTAATGTGTCACTGTTTTAAAATTCCAGTCTGGCACCTGCTTCCTTATCTGTAATTTTGCTTTCTGTTGCAGTGCATTTTTTTTCCCCAGGACCTTTGTGGCCTACTTGTAGCTATTGTATGAGCCTGCTGTGAGGGTCAGAGCAGGGTCCTACAATTGTTGCAACTAGCAACTGAATTCTGGAGGGGCCCCAGTCAGGAAGCACTACTGGGAATTGTTACTAATGATGAGTTTGAACTCTTGCCCCTGCCGAGTGCTTTCAGTTTTAAAAAACTCGTTTTTCTGCAATTTTGCGGGGTTCGCGGGGCGCGAACACGCGCAAGATCGGATTCGGAAGCCGCAAATTCGTGCGAATATGCAATTTGTTTTTTTGCGGCGTGTTAGTTGGCAAGGTTTTGTGCGTTTTTGCGAGCCGCTCGTAGCGCAAGGCGCGAAGTTACCCTCGCGGTCGTTCAAGGGCGCAGCCATCTTGTTTGCCTGACGTATTTCCGTTTCCGGGTGCGAAGTGTAATCTCGCAAAGTCCGCGGCTTGCCAGTACAGTCTCGCGCGTGTTCGCAAGGAAAATCTTGCGCGAACTTACCCGCGCGGTCGTGAACGGGCGCGGCCATCTTGTTTCTCATTCATTGCTATGGTTCTGGGCATGGTCTTTGTATCCTCTGTCAATCTCTGCCATCCTTTGCTTGTTTGAAGTTTTTTTTTTATCTATTTTACTTATTATCTATCCCTCTATTTTTCTAGCCCTATATTTTTGTGTTTACTGCTACTTTTGGTTAATTTTAAACTACTTTTGTAAACTCTTTTCTTTTCTTCTCTTCCCTATTCTATTTTCTTTATTCCTTTCCGCCCAGACCATGGTGAAGGGAGCCGGGAAGCATCCCGAGAAGGGGAAGGGTCCCGCACCCCGTGTCCGGCTACCATGCGGGCGTTTGAGGGGGGAGCTAGTGATGCCACGGGAGATCTTTACCCCGGAGGAGGTGGCCCAACTCGTTTTTTATGTTGAGCGCCGCCTCCCCAGGACCATCATGGGAGGCGGCAAGATCAGTGCCGGGTACGGGGCCCGGGAGCGCCGGAAGCGGTGGGAGAAGGTGTGCAAGGCCATTTACCACCACTCTTGGGTCTGGCGCACCTACAACCAGGCCACCCACCGCTGGACGGATGTCCTGACCCGTGAGCGAGATCTGCTCGACCTCCTTGGCCTTGAGATCCCCGGGCTTGGTGAGTAGTAGTAGCTATGTCTTTACTACTATGTTTTCTCCTGCTGTGTTATTATATTGCAAATTTTTGTTTTTTACCAAGAGCAATAATGCTGCTCATTACATTGTAGGTAAATTTTATTTCAAAATCTTCTGTGCATTTCAGGTACACTGCTCTCCTTCTTCTCAGTAGTGTTGCTACTATGCTTATTTGTTTTAGATTTTGTGTTCATTTCATTGGCCTGTGAAATTATGTATGAGTGTAGTTGAAAGAACTGCGTAATGCTACACACTAAGGTTCAGATTTTTAATTACCGGCGCATCCCTGCAAAGTTGCAGGGATGCGCCAGTAATTGTGCGTCACGCCACCATCACCCATGGTGCGCCGTATTTACAATGTGGCGCGCCATGGGCCCAAAACGTCACCAAAGCGTTACGCATCTGTGCCGTAAAGGTGGCGCATTGCTGGAGTTGCGTCGCAACAATGGTGCAGCTCCATCAATGCTCTGGGGTGCCCTATCTCCCCAATGCTGCGTCAAGCTGTACGTCTGCTTCAAGCAGGCGCAGGGTTTGAGTCACGCATCATTGTCCTCAAAGTGACTGATTGAAATCTTGTAGATTTCCCTCAGCCACTTTTAGGATGCGTTCCTGCGCAGGAACGCCCTCCCTTGCGCCGGAACGCCCCCTATTGGCGCAGGGCTGTACAACGTGATGCATCTCCCATATGCGTCACGTTGTTAATATACGCCAATCCATTGCACCTCTTTTGTGCTGTCGCTGCGTCACAAAAGTCACGCAACAATGGAGCAAAAGAGCCGCAAGGGCCTTCTAAATCAGCCCCTACAGACTCAAGTCCAGTCCTTCCTTTGTACACATGGCGATAAGAAGAAATAGTGGTGGTGGATTAATAGTTTGAGTATTTTAATGACTGGTGAATGTAGTAGGAAACTTTAGTGTTGTCGCTGATCTTCAATCACGATGGACTTTGGCTGTCACTTTGCGTGCTGCGGACTGCTGCCTGCCAATCCTAGGCAAACCTTTTTAGTACTTTGTTTAGTGAGTTACATAGGGTAGTTTCCAATTCGACGGTCCGCAAATCAAGCAATACTAAAGTAATGACATAGTCGACCACATGAGATTGGTCAATAATATATCCCGTGGAGTCGTTCCCTATTTGCTATTTCGCAAAAATATTTTGTTACTTTGTTAGTTCTTTTGAAATGTTTGATTTGGTTGAGAAATATCATCCATGTTTTCTGTTTTTCTTTCTTTCATGTTGTACATCAGCTTCCCCCAGGGGCAAGAGGAGGACACAGGAGGAGGAGGAGGAGGGTGCTGTTGTCGATGCAGGCCAGGACCGGGCAGTCGAGGGCTTCTTTGCTGGCCCCAGTAAGTTTTAATTTTAATATAGAGTACTTATTTTTTCCTAGCGTTCCTCATTCGATTTTTTCTAAATCGTCTTTGATCTTCTTGTAGACAGGATCTAAATTCTTATCCTGCCTCGACTATGACTCCGTGTGGTATTACTAGATTATTCTTATTAGTCTGTCTGTGTAGCTAACTAAGATTGCACATTTGGCATTTCCATTGGACTCCCATTCTAGTCAGCAATAGCTCTATGCACTGAGTGCAGTCCTCTGGGATTGTCCATAATGTCTTTTCAAGTATTCTAAATGTTTATGCTTTGACCATTGCCAACAATAAAAAGGTGAATGACCACCACCAAGAAAGAATAAGATACTACTTTACTTTTGGTTTGGATAGGAGGACAATCCATTCTACTACTGTTGCAGGGACAAATCTGCACAAACAGAACTATGGACACTAAATAATGCATCGCTTAGCTTATCAATTATAATAGGTGTTGTAACTGTTAGACTTTCCACATACCTCAGTGATAACAGACTTTGTAGTTGAACCCCCAATCTCCTTACTGACTAGATAGTGTGGCAGAGTCATTTAGCTCCCAAAGTCACCGATGGCAGAGGCACGGACTCATGCTTGCAAAAATTCGAAAACCTTTAGCTCATCCACTCTAGTCTGGAGGACCAAAAACCACAGAGTCTATTTAAGTTTAAAAGCTTTATTAAAAGTAAACACATTTATTAAATTCAAGTTTGTCATAAAAGTGAACGTGTAACTGAAAATGGAAAAGTGCTTAGTGCTGACGATTAATTGGACACATTTCTTGTGGTCGAGCCGAGCTCTCACCTGGTTTGAACTTGATCCTGGTCGTGTTCTTAGAAGTCAAGGTTCTGTCTGTTAGGAGAAAAAGTGGTGCGTGTTAAAAAGTAAAAAGCAAACATTCATCAGTTGTGCCAAAAAGTGCAGCAAGACAACAGCCTTCCCTGGAAAAAGGGACATTTTTACTCTAGAGTACACAGTCATACATTATTAAATTGTACACTTTTTTCACATTTCTTTCTTCCTCCTAGACCAAATATTATATAGTAGTGAGTGGTGTATTCTAACATTATTAACTGTACTTTGTAGGTGGAACATCTGGAGACGGGGCCAGCGCGGAGGTGGTGGTGGCATTGGACGAGGAGGACAACTCTGAGGAGGAGGCGGTGCAAGTGCCGGACAAGGACATGCCTGTGAGGGTTTACACCGTGGTGGCGGGCAGAGGTAAGCTATACATTCCTTAGTCATTGAGATTGAAGACTGCAGAGTGTGCTTTCTGCACAGGTGTATTAGAAAAAAAGCAGGTAGTAGCCTCCTCTAAATGTACTTCGACTTAGCTGTGAAGTTTTTGGCGAGAAGAATCCCAATCAGATCTGAGATGAACTTGATGGATGGGATGAACGAAAAGCGAAAGAAGGGTGTAAGTAAGTGTGGAAGCACGAGAAATGTAAAGATGACTGGCAAAGAAGAATGATATGTGTTTGCTTGGTCCCCGAGGTGGCTGGGAAGGTAAGAAAATGGTATGGTGCATGGCTGTTTGAATGATGAAGCAAGGATGGGTGGAAGGAGAACAGCCTGGGTGGGTGAGACAGAAACTGTATGTGTGCAATATACTTTGAATGGATGGATGCCTGGATCATCCATGGTACTATCTGACTCTTAGATAGCATATGTGTATCTAGAGAGAGTAGACGGTCACTGGATGAACTAAGTGTTACTTTGAAGAGCATGTAACACCGCACCCGCACGTCCGTTCCAGTGTAGGAAAGGCAAGGAAAAGAAGTTGTAACGTTGTCCAAAGACTACCATGAATAGTAGCAGTAGTTTGTATTGCAACTGCAAGCACAGCATATATCCGGTTATTACGGTGGACACTCCCTACCTCCCTTAATAACTTTAGTTTAGTAGTAGTACGTCATTCATGTGTGGGGGTATCACTGTTCACTCAATAATAAGCAAAGCACCTAAAGTCATCCCATATGTCATCAAATACATCCCATGTGAAGTGATAGATAATCAGATAATTTAGCTTCTTCATTTTCCTTTTCTAATACTCATTTGCACTGTAGGGTGAAAGCTAAATTATTAAGCAGTAGCACTTTTAACAGAGTATTCTCAGTGCCACCTGTAATAGAAAAGTAAGAGCTTCACCACCTGCATGTACTGGACCGGTACAGTAACGCAAGTCTGTCTCACGCACCATGGTGTGCGTCTGTTTTTCTCGGGTGCAAGTTCACTGCGCTGGCATTATGCCGGCTTGCATAAGATAACGTACCAATTTTCCTAAACAAGAGAGAAGAAGAAGAATAAGAGTGGTGTACTGTCATAGTCGACTGTAATAGAAGTCCATAGTGCTCGTAGAATTTGTTCTTAAACTCCCACTAATGTTAAAGCAAGGATGAAGAAGTCGGAGGTTAAATAGATACTGTCCTCAATAGTTATGTACTGTGCTTTCAATTTGCTACTTGTACTGTGACAACTTTCTGCTCAATCATTTTGTGTTAATCTTAAGGAGCATTGGTTACAGACTATGTCTTTCTTTTTTCATGTAGTTGCTCCTTCCAAATCCAAGACACCATCAAGGAGGAAGGAGCTGGCTCGAATGGCCCGGCAACGGAGGCTGGATGACACTGTCGCTGAATATCAGCGGCTGGTGGCCCTGGAGGAGGAGGAGACGCAGTCTGGTACAACAACAACGTCCACTGGGACAGCTGCATCCTCCTCCGTGCAGGCTGCCAGCCAGCGCAGTGCTCCAGCGGTACGGAGCTGGGCTACCAAAGCCAAACGCCACCGCCGAGCAGCAAAGAAAGCAGCTGCCCCTCACAGGATTTGCAAGGCACACCGGCGCCGCTTATCCCTCAGACTGTCCTACCTGGAGCAGGAGGTCCATAACTATAAGAACGTGGTGGAGGGCCTCCGCTTCGAACTTGCCACCCTCCGCAAGGAGCATGATGCCCTGGCTGCTAATTCCAACAGCACCCTGCCATAGTGTCCCTTGCCCCTTTTTTAGAGACTTTTGGGGGGTGGGAATTGGGAGTTGGGATTTTTGGGGACTTTTGAAGGACAATCGTTGGGGTTAGGGAGGGTCTTGCGGGAGATTCTTTTGTTAGGGCTATAAAAATATACTTTTTGAAACTTTATCTGACCATACCTGTTTTTTACTGCTTTTGAGTCTGGTGGGTGGGGGTTTAACATAACAGTAAGTTTGTTTTCCTGAATAGTCCTAGGACTTTAGTAGTACTACCGTCAATCAAATCTCTCGTCTCTCCTAATACTCCATTATACTACCTCCAACCAAACGCCTATCTTACCTGTAATTTCTGTTTGCAAGTAGGGCTAGGCCCAGGGCTGGCTCCACGGGAAACAGCAAATAAGGTTGGCAATCCTGGGCGGATAAAATTTCCTCATAGCGGTGGTACTAGTGGTGTGACACAGTGGCAGTTGCTTGCCTATGAAAAAAAGAAAATGAAATCTGGTTTGTCCTCCTGAGCAATACAACGGTAGAGTAGAGAATATAGCAGGTGACAGAAGTACACTAGAACAGTGCCACATTGTAGCCTAACAAATGTTAAAGTATAACTAATTCGGTTGAAGTTCTTTGACATTAGCCATGGGTGTTTGTCAAGCAGAGTAAGAATATATCCTCGGATTTCTTCACCAGCCTGTTGCTATCACCTTATCCTCCCCAGCAAGTGTGTGGATTTATTGCTGTAATTTAGTCACACATCAATCAAAACCACACAGGGAAGAGGGTTAGGGTTTGAAAAATGGATGGGTACGGGGGTTTTTGGGAAAGGTTTTGGGAGACAAGAAAAAATAGCACAGCATGGACAAACAATTGTGAACATAAACAAATCTTTGGGTACAAACCTATCCATCAATCTTTGAAAGTGCATGCACTACTGCATGCATGTCAGTGAAAAGTAAGTAGTACTTTCGACAACTGTGGAAGAAACAATGCGACAGTACAGGGCGTGGGTGGAAATATTGATAACTATATTCAACATAAGGTCTCTGTAGCCAGATACCTGAGAGCCTTGCTGGTCACTATAAATCCATTCACAACAACACTCAATGGGGTTGGTCAGGAAGGTATAGTAGATAGAAAAGGAGAAATTGCTTTTTTTCTAGGTGTCCCCTCACTCACCAGGGTTGCCCCTTGGTGACATGCTTCATCATTGATGCCATCCCAGTCCTCTACGGGCTGGGGCGTGCTGCGACTTGCGAATTACGTAGGAGCACTTACAAATGACTATGTGTGGTGCAGATGTGATAGTGGAGTGGACTAAGTGATGTGTTAAGGGATCAATTCAGAAGCAGAGAGAGATCCAAGAAATGCAGTCACAGTCAGAGAAAAAGGCAAGGGATACTGTATCTATGTTGTTGTAGTTGTCCTGTTGGAAGTGGTAAGTAAGTTGCCTGCAGAAAAAAAATCCTCTTATTAGCGGCACTCCTCCATTGCAGCCGACGCTTCGTCCATCGATGTTGGTCACCAGAAGACACCCTGTAAAAAAAGCACAGCATAGACAAACAATTGAACATAAAACATTCTTTGGGTACAAACCTATCCATCAATCTTTGAAAGTGCATGCACTACTGCATGCATGTCAGTGAAAAGTAAGTAGTACTTTCGACAACTGTGGATGAAAGAATGCGACAGTACAGGGCGTGTGTGGAATTATTGATAACTATATTCAACATAAGGTCTCTGTAGCCAGATACCTGAGAGCCTTGCTGGTCACTATAAATCCATTCACAACAACACTCAATGGGGTTGGTCAGGAAGGTATAGTAGATAGAAAAGGAGAAATTGCTTTTTTTCTAGGTGTCCCCTCACTCACCAGGGTTGCCCCTTGGTGACATGCTTCATCATTGGGGCCATCCCAGTCCTCTACGGGCTGGGGCGTGCTGCGACTTGCGAATTACGTAGGAGCACTTACAAATGACTATGTGTGGTGCAGATGTGATAGTGGAGTGGACTAAGTGATGTGTTAAGGGATCAATTCAGAAGCAGAGAGAGATCCAAGAAATGCAGTCACAGTCAGAGAAAAAGGCAAGGGATACTGTATCTATGTTGTTGTAGTTGTCCTGTTGGAAGTGGTAAGTAAGTTGCCTGCAGAAAAAAAATCCTCTTATTAGCGGCACTCCTCCATTGCAGCCGACGCTTCGTCCATCGATGTTGGTCACCAGAAGACACCCTGTCCACTGCCTGCCTGATGCTGAATTGTGGCTCGCTAATGTGAAGCCTGACTCCATCCTTTTTTCCCCATTGCAGAGACTGAAACCCGGCCTGTAATTATTCAACGAAAAACAGGAAGTGATATAATATTACAACACCACTGATAAATAAATATAAGGCATGTAGGCTGTGGAGTGCAAAAAGTCACAATTTGATTTTCCTAGTAGACAGTACAATATTTTTGAAAGTGCGTACTCTGTCTGAATCACCTTTTGAAGGATAAATAAGTAGGGGCAAATTAATGTAGCGGATCTTTCCCCTCAAGCTAGGTGTACTGTAAACTGTGTTTTAGAACAAAATTAGATCTTCCTAGCAGTGCTCCCACCCAGACCCTTACTAAAGCCAGTCGCAAAAATGTAGAAGACCCCCAATCAAATCTAAAAAAACGAGGCCTAGCAGAAAACTGGTGACAAAACTTACTTTGAAAGTAAAAGTAGGCCGAAGTACCCCCTTCCTAATTACCCCTTACCCACCGTGGATTGCATTCAAACCACTTGCAAGCAACCAAGCTAAAGTATCCATAGCCAGCATCGCACCAAGACTCGAAATTCCCCCCACTCAAACACATGCAATAGAAATACTGCTAACCCTAACGAACCCTAAGTTAAGAATAGTGGCAAAGGCTTTCTGTAACTATGCCAAATCCCCCCTTTCCCACCATGGATTTTCTTCAAATGACTTGCAACCAAAATTACACATTCTCACGAGTGCTCTAAGACCCCAGAACTCAGTAGCAAAAATCTAGAACACCCCGAAACACATGCAATCCTGCTGCTAGGGCTAACTCTAACGAACCCTAAGTTACAAAAAGTGCCAAAAGGCTTTCCCGCGAGGATTTTGTCCCAACCACTTCTACCCGGTATTAGACCTTCCCAGGAATGCCCCAAGACCCGCCAACCCACCCGCCAAGAAGCATAACACCCCCAAACAGGCCAAAAGCAAAATCTCATACTTGCAATATTTCTCGGCCTTCGGTCCAAACGCGCTGCGTAGCCAGGCCATAAGTCGGGGTTACCACCACGGATTTCCTGAAAAGCAAATGCAATCAAGATTAGAGTGTCCCAGCAGTGCTCCCAGACCACGAAACTCACCCACAAACAGACGGAACCCCCCCTAAGAGCACCTCAAAGGCAAGCAAGTCATCAAAAACACAAAAAATTTTCCGCCTGGGATTTGGTCCAAACCACTTTTATCCGGTATTAGAGCTTCCCAGCAATGGCCCCAGAGCCGTCAACCCAGGAGAAAACGAGTAGAAGACCCCCAAACAGCCAAAGAGCAAAAGTACAAAAATGGGGACTTTGTCAGTTTTTCACAAATTTCCCAAATCACTCCGCACGCGCTCTGCAGCTAGGCCCTAACTCCCCTCTGCCACCATGGATTTGCTTCAAACCTCTTGCAAAGTAAAGTATATATAGCCAGCAGTGCGCCCAGACCCCGAAACCCACCCACAAACACCAGGAAGCCCCCCAAACAGGCCCCCAAAAACGCTACATTGAGCAAAATGTCAGAAATAGCCAAAAATAAATCGGCCTGGATTTTGTCCCAACCACTTCTACCCGGTATTAGACCTTCCCAGGAATGCCCGATGACCCGCCAACCCACCCGCCAAGAAGCATAACACCCCCAAACAGGCCAAAAGCAAAATCTCATACTTGCAATATTTCTCGGCCTTCGGTCCAAACGCGCTGCGTAGCTAGGCCATAAGTCGGGGTTGCCACCACGGATTTCCTGAAAAGCAAATGCAATCAAGATTAGAGTGTCCCAGCAGTGCTCCCAGACCACGAAACTCACCCACAAACAGACGGAACCCCCCTAAGAGCACCTCAAAGGCAAGCAAGTCATCAAAAACACAACAAATTTTCCGCCAGGGATTTGGTCCAAACCACTTTTATCCGGTATTAGAGCTTCCCAGCAATGGCCCCAGAGCCGTCAACCCAGGAGAAAACTAGTAGAAGACCCCCAAACAGCCAAAAAGTAAAAGTACAAAAATGGGGACTTAGTCATTTTCTTGCCAATTTCCCAAAACACTCCGCGCGCGCTCTGCAGCTAGGCCCTAACTCCCCTCTGCCACCATGGATTTGCTTCAAACCTCTTGCAAAGTAAAGTATCCATAGCCAGCAGTGCTCCCAGACCCCGAAACCCACCCACAAACACCAGGAAGCCCCACAAACAGGCCCCCGAAAACGCTACATTGAGCAAAATGTCAGAAATAGCAACAAAAAAAAATCGGCTTGGATTTTGTCCCAACCACTTCTACCCGGTATTAGACCTTCCCAGGAATGCCCCAGGACCCGCCAACCCACCCGCCAAGAAGCATAACACCCCCAAACAGGCCAAAAGCAAAATCTCATACTTGCAATATTTCTCGGCCTTCGGTCCAAACGCGCTGCGTAGCTAGGCCATAAGTCGGGGTTGCCACCACGGATTTCCTGAAAAGCAAATGCAATCAAGATTAGAGTGTCCCAGCAGTGCTCCCAGACCACGAAACTCACCCACAAACAGACGGAACCCCCCCTAAGAGCACCTCAAAGGCAAGCAAGTCATCAAAAACACAAAAAAATTTCCGCCAGGGATTTGGTCCAAACCACTTTTATCCGGTATTAGAGCTTCCCAGCAATGGCCCCAGAGCCGTCAACCCAGGAGAAAACGAGTAGAAGACCCCCAAACAGCCAAAAAGCAAAAGTGCAAAAATGGGGATTTAGTCATTTTCTTTCCAATTTCCCAAAACACTCCGCGCGCGCTCTGCAGCTAGGCCCTAACTCCCCTCTGCCACCATGGATTTGCTTCAAACCTCTTGCAAAGTAAAGTATCCATAGCCAGCAGTGCTCCCAGACCCCGAAACCCACCCACAAACACCAGGAAGCCCCACAAACAGGCCCCCGAAAACGCTACATTGAGCAAAATGTCAGAAATAGCAAAAAAAAAATCGGCCTGGATTTTGTCCCAACCACTTCTACCCGGTATTAGACCTTCCCAGGAATGCCCCAAGACCCGCCAACACACCCGCCAAGAAGCATAACACCCCCAAACAGGCCAAAAGCAAAATCTCATACTTGCAATATTTCTCGGCCTTCGGTCCAAACGCGCTGCGTAGCTAGGCCATAAGTCGGGGTTGCCACCACGGATTTCCTGAAAAGCAAATGCAATCAAGATTAGAGTGTCCCAGCAGTGCTCCCAGACCCCGAAACTCACCCACAAACACCAGGAAGCCCCACAAACAGGCCCCCGAAAACGCTACAGTGGGCAAAATGTCAGAAATAGCAAAAAAAAATCGGCCTGGATTTTGTACCAACCACTTCTACCCGGTATTAGACCTTCCCAGGAATGCCCCAAGACCCGCCAACACACCCGCCAAGAAACATAACACCCCCAAACAGGCCAAAAGCAAAATCTCATACTTGCAATATTTCTCTGCCTTCGGTCCAAACGCGCTGCGTAGCTAGGCCATAAGTCGGGGTTGCCACCACGGATTTCCTGAAAAGCAAATGCAATCAAGATTAGAGTGTCCCAGCAGTGCTCCCAGACCATGAAACTCACCCACAAAGAGACGGAACCCCCCCTAAGAGCACCTAAAAGGCAAGCAAGTCATCAAAAACACAAACAAATTTCCGCCTGGGATTTGGTCCAAACCACTTTTATCCGGTATTAGAGCTTCCCAACAATGGTCCCAGAGCCGTCAACTCACCTGCAAAGAGGTACAACAACACCCCCACAAGTGCTGAGTCTTTCTTCATTGGGCGTAAACCAGCCCTCTGGTTTGATGGAAATAGGAGTCTGGAGGAGGAGGATAGAGGAGCATGTTCTTCTGAACTTGTGAACCTGAGGAATGCAGACTGCGGCAACTTCAAATCAATTAGCAAACCAGTGAAGACAGTTCTGCTGATGGGCTTGATTTTGTGATTATCTGATTAAAGTTTGAAATATATTAACTGTGCACAACAAAGAAAGACAGACACACAGGAATAAAAGTGAATAAGGACGAAAAAGAAAGTTATTGATTCGTTGTCTCATTTTCAGGGCTCGGTATCACGGTCCAGGAATAAGAATAAGGCTTTGTCATCATACTCTGCGAATTCAGGCAGGGTGAGCTCAGTGTCACCTGACAGAGTAGAAATTCCCTCATCTATGTTGCTGGCCACCTCCTCTTCATCCGGCACGCTTTCTCGTACTCTGAAATCTGGTGGTATGAGGTGCTGATTCATCTTGATCATTGTTAACCTCTCCACATTTTTGGGCGAGAGGCGGCTCCGTTTGGGAGTTACAATGCCACCAGCAGCACTGAAAACCCGTTCAGAAGACACGCTTGCGAGTGGGCAAGACAAGTAGTTTAAAGCCAGGTTGGTGAGCTGTGGCCACAATTCTTTTTTCCCATGCCAATACGCCAATGGGTCAGAATTAACATAGACCTCTGTTGAGTCATTCAGATAGTCCTTCACCATCGACTCAAGGTCCTCATCCAAGGTTCCTCCACTTTGCTTAGCTCTTGCTGTGCTTCTGACCTTTTGAGAACCAAACCCACGCAGAGCTAGCCAATCCTCTTCAGCCTCCAATGTTTCTGTTGTGTCTCGTGCAGATGATCGGTTGCCGGTGTCTATAACGGCTGAGAGGTCACTTGTGCCACAGCCACAGGTGCAGAAGTGGATTGTTTTGACTGGGGATGGCCTGCTGATGTACTGCCATTTCCTTCAATTTTCAGCCGTTCTCTTTCAAACCTCTTGGTTGACAAGGCTAGCCAATGTTTGTACTTTGGAACATGTTCATCATCAAAAGGAAAGAATGCTTGGCCTGCCAGCGCCTTTTTGTAGCGTGGATCAGAATAGTAGCACAAATGTAATGCTCTTCTGAGTGGATATTTTTAAGACGTTCATCACCTTGTAGGAGCTCTAATAATTTCTCAGCCAGAAGCAAAGAGTCTTGGTTTTTTTCATCTTTTTCAAACACAGAACACACCTCCTTCAGTTGGTCCTCCAGCATGTACAACAATGGGATAGCTTTTCCCAAATTAGAGTCCTCCTTGCTGACTGCACGCGTGAAGAACTCAAAAGGACGAAGCATGCGTGTCAGGCTTTGAACTATGTTCCATTGCGCCGCACCCATTCTCAGCTCCTCTGTACCCTCTGTAAGGAAATATTGATTGAGTTCCTTATACTGCTTGTAGTGTAGTTCCTAGTTTCCCACTAGGCCCTGCGCATTGGAATAACATAAACAGTAGTATCGACGTGGAACTGGCTATATTCCAGGCCTCCACTGACTATGCTAAACTTAATTGGGTTGTGTTACCAACTAGCTCAGAGGTCACTGGAAACTTTCTTCTCTGCATAGGAAGTGATCAGCTTCCTTGGCACAGACAAGAAGGGATTCAGCTTTCCAACAACCGTGCAACATGACAACTTTGCTCCTCAGATCAAGAGTCGATCTCTAGGGTCGTGTGAAACAATAGACATAGATTTCACTCAGTCAGTCTAGTGCAGTTTACTTTCACAGTATGTAGAGAATGGAGAGACGGGCGTGTATCAATAAAGGTTAACATTTATTGAACAGTCTTTCTTCTCATACAAGAGAAATGTATTGCCACAATTGCAATAACTGTTATTATAAAAAGTACGTACAGTAAGATAAGAATAGCGAAATAGAACTGTAAAAGCATTGATATGGTTTCTTAGCCATACAATGGTTTAAAAGTAATAAAACATTTATACAGTCATATATACATTAGGCTAACATACTCAACTGGTGCTTCTAACTAAGCCTACCCCAGTGTGCCTGACCTAGGCCTAACACGTGAGAAGGGGGAGTAAGTAAGTAGCTTAAGTTAAGTTGGTTTTGCCAAGGTTTGTTTCAAGAATTCTCTTCTAAGGGTTTAGTCAACACCATACCTCTGAATAGAATGATGGAGGATTGGTATCTCCTTCAGGGGTCTCTCTCGATATCCCAGTCACCTGCGAGGGTAAACTGGAAGCGCCGGGACTGGATTTCTCTGCACGAGAAATGCAGCGGCTTCTCTCAGCGCGTCTGGAGGAAGGAGGGGTGACAGCGTCCGCGGGCAGCTGGGCTGGATGTCTTCGCAGAGGACGGCTGCACGGCTCCTCAAGCGTACTGAACCATAGGTCGCGCTGTAGCGGCGATAATGGTAATCAGTAGCTTCACCACCACAGGATAGCAGGCTGCAGCGACAGAGTGCTAGTTTTTACCAACACGGGGTCATGCAGGCAGCTGGCATCAGCAACATGTTCGCTCCATTGCTTAAGGCAACGTTGGTAATATTTATACCTGACAGGTGCCGGGTTTGACGCAAGTTTGCTGGACATAAGACGTCAATTAAAGATGTCACTAGGAAGTGGCAGCTATCAGTTGCTCATTAGAGTTCTATTACTAATCAAAACATAGCAAGCGGGGATTTCCAGGTTTGCTAAGTTTTTATCTTGTTGAAGAACTCGGAGTGTTATCTAGGAATATCAGATAGTGACTGCTGCTCTGTCATTGCACTAATTGGTCGCAAAGGAAGTAGCAGAGAGTCATGCTGGAATGTGGCTCTGTGGCTCTGCTCGTGTGAGGCCAGAGATGACTTTACAGAAAATCGTACTTGAACGGTTATGCCAATATAGGGAACAAAGGGCTTTATAGCCGAATAGGGGCATAAGGTCACAGTATCGATCAGGAACCTAGATAAGCACATGACACCCACTCCACGAATTCATGTCCATCAAAATTACTAAAACTAAGCAATTAGATGCATGTGTAACATTGTGTAACATAGCCCACCCCAAAATACATAAATGCATTCGAAATAGGCGTACTTGTAATACATGGAATTTAGGTACTGTACGTTTTTTAAAAGCATAGTAATCATTCAAAAGGTATTGCATATGAAATCAATGAACGATTATGCAAAAAGAATTACACATGAAGTATCTCTGACAGAAGAAAGGCGAGATAAATCATCACATAAAAATGCATTGTAATAATGTGTGCTAGAGGCTGGTGTTATGTTGTTATGTCTCTAGATGAGTTTAGAAATAGAAGTGTGAAGCTTCTGTTCTCTAAGAATAGTTTTTACGTTAAGCAAAGAATTGTTCGTGCCAAAAAAAGAGGGTCAATATTTTAAAAATTGTCCAATTCAAAGAAAAATCAGTTTACCAAAGCTCCTGGCAGTTTTATGTTGATCAAAACTGAAGGCCGAATTCAGAGTTCATGGGAACGCCGTGTGTCGGAAAGCTTTTCAAAAGTTATTGTTTCTCTGTGGGTGAGAACATCGTATCAGACAGGCTCGCAAAGAATTGGTCTACAAAATCAGGTGATAGTTCAACCAAATTAGATAGCGCTGTAACTTGGCAGGTGTGAGAATGATTGCTGTCATCGAAGGCAGGATCAGCAATGCTCACAGAACGTTGTACCTGGATGATGTTGCTTTTGTCACTCGCTCCACTGTTACCACTTGGCTGTAGTACAGGAGTCTCCACGAATGCCGTCATCAGGATTGGTAGCCGCTGGGGACAACACAATGCGTGAGCCGTTATTGGACTTAGCAAAGTATCGACGTCCATTGGTACTGCTGATGGAAGTGAAAGACAGATGTCCAACACGCATTCCTCGCCGCAAAGCATACACCGTAGCACAGGTAAAATGCAATTTTGCCATATCGGTCTGAATGAAAGGAACCAGGTCATGTTTAGATCTCTCAGCCTGGCCAATCCGAGGACGTTAGTTATCCTGTCCCTGTAGCGCATTGCTAGGATTGTCTCTTCCATTCCCATGGGAGCTATGTCTGAGCCGAGGTTTGCCATAACGTAGCAGGAGGGTCAAAAATAGAATCCCTGCGATGAGTCCAAAAAATAGTGGAATACCACCAAAGATGGAGTGCACAAAATTAGGAAAGATTCCCAAAATTGCCTGGAAGGGTGTTAGCAGTCCCGTAAAGACTGTCTTAAATATGCCTGGGATGCTTGTAGCACTAGACATGTTAAGGAGTTGGTCGAGCATTTGTACGAAATGCACGGGGCAATTTGTTGATAAAAGGTCATGGACTTCTGTAGCCGTCCTTGCGACTAGAAGATCATACGTCTCTTTAGATGACGTTATAGGCACTGTTGTCTGTAAAAGCACAGATTTCATTTTGCTTAATGTATCAATTCGTATAGAATAGAGATTCAGACGAGGCCAGAGGGGAGTCACTGTGTCTGGAGGCCCGCTCGGAAACAATGCTTGCATACAGCATTTGACCATGGACGTAACTTCTACTAGATAACTTAGTCCGGGCGCGAGGCCACAGCACCTGTGATCCGTTCTAAGAATGTAACTCCCGTTTGCGAGTTGCATAAAGAAGGGCTCTATCTGAGTTGCAGGTGTGACTAGCTGGTGGCATGAAAGGTTTTTTGAATTTCCATCACATGCTCCGTGTAAATTAATACCCTGACACAAAAGTATACCGCTTAGCGAGTGTTTACAGTTGTCACCACTAAGAAATACATTTTTGTCGCTGTCACTATAGCAAGAATGAGTGTATGGTAATTTCCATTCGGATTTAACATATCCCTTACCCAATTGTTCATATTGGCCAGCAGGTATGTACTCAAGGCATTTATGAAATCGGAAAGTTGTTACCGGAATTGTGATAATTCCGTGTATTATCCATTCAATGACAGGGCTCTCTGACATTGTCAATGGTAATCTCTCGAGTTTCTCGATGCTCAAGATTGTATAGTCTGCTCCTTTCTGTGCCAAACTGATCTGTTTATCAGTAAGGTTAAAAATGGAAAATAATGACGTTGTGTTTATCAGACGCCAAGGCACATAGCCTGAACGAAGATTTTGCAGCGTCCAGCCTAATTCTATAATAGAGCGTAATTGAGACTGGCCATGTTGTAACATTAGCAAATCTCTGTCTATCACATCAAAGGCAGATGATACAATATTGTCCAAAGAATATATTCTGGAAGACAGAGTCATTAACCCATTGTCTACTACAGAAAGTGATTTTTCCAAATTAATACGATCAATTTCTCGTATCTTTTCAGCAGTTTCAATTTGCCTTACTTTCCAAGCCTCGTTGTAAGCAGCATAGATGCTGGTCGCTATGAAACGCTTTTGACGCTGTTTGCGTGGTCCAAGAATGAAATCGCGCAAATCAGCACCATCTTTTAATAAAGACAAGTGTTGCTTAATTTCAGCCAGTGTGGATGTAGTTAGCCATTCTAGGCAGAGTTTGCCTACACTGTATGTGGTTATAATTCCTGGATGTTGTCTCTGGGAATATCTTGAGTCTAATCTGGTCATTTTTAAACCCTGTGTTTTATTCAGGAACCTATCTTGACAGTTATTTGTGTCTGTAGGCCAGATTAACCACTTTTTCCAATCAGGATGTGTTCTGTTGAAATGTAAAATGTGTGACACGTCTAACTCATTATCTGCAGTTGTATTCTCAGCTATTGGCTTTGGTATAGACGGTGTTTTCATTTCTTTGTTCTTAGCTAGGCCAAGACAAGATGTTTGGTGTACAGTGTCATTTAAAAATAACATTTGTTCTGGTATCATGCAGGTTCTAAAAAGTGCTTCTATGCCTTGCACCTGCCAATCTTTTGTACCCCAAATTGATTTTGTTTCAATATTATTTTTCCAATAATCAAAACCAAATGTCATCATTTTGTCATAAAATGCTTCTGAATATATCAATTTAGAATTTGTCAGCATTGTTTTCATTCCTGTTTTATCTAACAGTTTATAATAAAACGTTTCTGCATCACTGGTGTTAAACCCTGAGAAATATTTGAATTTCTCAAAAAATGCTTTAGAACTGCTTTTAGGTGGTGTAGAACAATGTTCCCATTGATTATACATAAAAACATTTCTAGGCTGTGCAGATTTATGCAAGTAATGATCCCCATAGTGGGTGTAACAGAATAACTGCTCATAACTAGATGAACCTTGTAAATAATCATGATCTGTGAATCTAGCTGACATTACTAAATCAGACATCATGTCATTAATACTGTTAAAGTCCCAATCATCAGAGAATGTACTAGGTGTAACAAAGTCACTTAAGGAAACCTTTAGTTGATGAGGATACTTCAGGATTTCGACCGGACCATAGATCTCATAGTCTGTTTTCTCCCATACTACCCCACCAGGTATTGGAATTGCTGTGACATTTACTGTTGACAGTTCTCTTTTCTTCACGTGGGATGATCTGTGTGGTTTCAGGACTAGGTTGATGTTCTGACTTGCTGTGTCCATTGTAATATATTTCCCTTCAATGAATTTTCCCAAACACAGTACCATGATGAGCCAAAGCAGGAGGAAAAATACACCTAGACCGAACCAGAACTCTAGCCAAGGGGAAATAAGGTAGATTTCCTTCAGTTGATGAAAGAGTTCCGTTGCTTTTTCTTTAAAAGTCTTTTTTGTTTCTGGCATCACTTCGGGGTCGTTTAAATCTTCAGAGAAGTTGTCGAAGTTGATGAAATAACCAGAGGCAGTTCTGTCAATTGATGGGATTGTTCTTTCAATCTGTCTCTCGGTAGCACTTTCTGATGCCACATCATTGTAGACTGGTGTTGTTTCTTGACGAACTGTTTCAATCTGTGTTTCAAGAGGCACGAGTTCCATGGCATTATTGCATAGTCCTTCATTGTGCACTGCAGGCTGATCGAATGTGATTAGTCTTTCAGTTTGAACCTCTTGGATTGTTGCAAGTTTGGGTATTCTGTTGTTTCTTGGGAGTCCACTGGGCCTACTGTTGATTATAGGCCACATGCTTGTGGTTTTACCAGATCGATAGACACGACTCTGTTCTCCTTTTTACCAGCAAGGGGCGGTAGCACAACTGATCTTGTTCCGGTGACTGCTAAGACAGGTACTGCTTTTCTGTAAGAAGGCCCAAATTCCTTCTTAACCGCGATCTTTTCTCTGACTAGATCCCCAATCTTTGGAATCCAGACAGGCCTTGCTGGGGCTGTTGCGGGTGGTGCCTCGTCAGTGGTACTTGGCTGTTGCTTTAACTTTATGTTGCTTAATGATTTTCTTGTTTCATTCAGTTCCTGTAAAACAGCCAAACGGTCTTTTACTTCAAACTGCTTTGTTTCTTCTTGTACCACTGACATCTGACTATCGAGGTCCTGAACGCGCATTCTTATTCCGAACAATAGTTCGTATGGGCTGAAACCTTTTAGAGAATTTCTTGGCATGTTGTTAAGACTAGTCTGGACACTTATTAAATGTTTGACCCACCCAGCGCCTGAACCTAATACCTTCGCTGTTATAGATTGCTTTATGTCCCGGTTTTTTCTTTCTATCACACTTGTGCGACGGACAAGAATACCGCAACCCAATTCCCATGCTAGCCATGGCCCCCCCATAAGCTCGAGAGCTGAAAGCAGGACCCTGGTCAGAATGGAACGTGGTAATTGCGTATGTGCCGATAAAGACTCGCAAATCTTTTATAACCGTTCTAGCGTCAGCCGAGCGCTGGTGGCCTCATTATTTAAGTGCATTTCGTCTTGAACGTTAATAGGACGCAGGATGGGGTGTAGGCAGCGTTACGCTCTTTCTGATTGGTAGCCGGTAGCAAGGTTCGCTACTGCGATCCCTATTACAGTTTTCACAGTTGTTTGCATATATTTGGTGTTCTACACTCATTCCCGGCCACCAGAATACTGATTGTAATTCAGTCAGTGATTCCTTGATCTCTCTGTGCCTCAGACCCAAACCCATGTGTGCGTCTGCTATTAAAAATATTCTCCTGTTCATGTTTGGAATTACTCTATCCCCCACTCCAGGGATTCGAGCACAAGGAACGGAGTTTGCATCGATTATGTATGCATAATTGAGTGGATAGTTTACGGGTAGTGCTGCACAGTCGCCTTTTACGGTCGTTTTTACTGCTAGCATGGTTTCCCCGTCTATATACTTATCTGTACGCTTTTTTGTGGCTACGGAAGCCGGGTTAGTTGCTTCCGCGGTGGCTGTATTAGCCAATGAATTCCCTGCAACGTGAACGCCATCACGTTGAAGACTCTGTGCGTGAATCACGTGAGTCTTTTGTAGTTCTTTGTGTAAAAGAGCTACCTGTTCCCAAAGCAATTTATGCTTTATTGTGGCACCTGTGTCATCTTTGTAGTCGTTTTCGATCCAACTCTGCAGTTTGTTGTTGTAAGAATTGACGCAAAAATGAGAATCGCACACGATAAGTGTGGGGAATTCGCGTTCTGCATTTTCGAGCGCCATCTTTAAAGATCTGATTTCAGTTCTCTGAACCGAACAGTTTCTTACAGATTCAGTTTTTGTTACTTTCGGTCTGAATTTACCGCACAGCCAACGACCTTTAATGATCGCACATGCTGCATCGTAGTATTTTCTCTCTACGTTGAAATGCTGTACAAAGCTATCTGTATAGATTATACATGCGTATTGTGGGAGAGGCAGGATTTCGATTGGCAGAGGATATTCTTCTTCATATTCTAAATCATTCAGTTCTTTGTATTGCGGGGCGAAATAGTATTTCACGTCCTCCGCTCCTAGAGAATCTATGCACTGTATCCATTTTGGATCCAGTGACACTGTAGGCAGGTTTACTGGGCTGAATAGCGCCTCGAAGGCGGATTCCGCTGTAAGGATATTAATCCGTTTGCCGTGTGCTAGTTCTCTTTCATTTGCTAATGCGATTTGCACTGCGTTCACAGTTTTTTCTGTGTGACTGAATGTTTTTTCTGCTTGTGTGTACAAGTGAGATTTAATTGAAATTGGTACCTTTTCTCCCTCATTAGAGGTTAGGTACGTGAATCCGCATCTTCCTGGGATGACTCGGATTACAAGATCGATCGTGTTGTCACGTGTATCTAATTTTGTTTTTGCTAACATGTCTGTTTGCAGTGATCTCAAAATTTCTGTGTGTTTTTGAGTCCAATTGATTTGTTTTAAATCAGGTTTAATTAGTTCGTAGAGAGGTTTAACCCTCTCTGCGTAATTTAGGATGTAAGTTCTTCCGAAATTCAGAAAACCTAGTATGGATTGTAAATTCTTCAGCGTTTTTGGAGCTTGGAGTACAGCGCACTTCTCTAAGAAGTTGTCCGCTAGGCTTTTTCCTTCACTTGATAATTCGTACCCTAAAAACAGTACCGTCAGATGGGCAATTCGAGACTTTTTAAAGTTGAATTTGTAACCCTCTGCTGCGAACCCAAGTATAATGGTGTTCACTCTTTTCAAGTGAGTATCCAAGTCGTCGTCCGTGAGATAAATATCATCTACGTAAGATAATGCTTCATCATCATAGATTTGTAGTAACTCTGTTACCCTAGCTGAGAATAGTCCTGGGCTGTTCTTGAACCCCTGTGGGAGTCGACAGAATTTTTTCTGTGACCCAAATGCGGAGAAAGCGGTCAAGTATCTGCTTTCTGGTGCAATGTTTTGACAAAAGAAACCATTAGAAATGTCTAATGTCGTTTTATATTTTTTCCTAACTATATTATTCATTAGGGCTGCACTATGCGAGTTTTGTACTGCAAAGGTTTTGCAACATGTATTAAGGTGTCTGTAGTCCAAAACTAGACGATATGAATTGTCTGGCTTGGAGACAGGAAACAAAGGATTGTTCATTTGAGAGGTGCATGTTTCAATCACCCCCTGGTACTCAAGTTGATCTAAGATCTCCCTGACTTGTTTTTTAGCTTCTTGCTTTATGGGATACTGCCGTTGGGCAGTTGGTTCACTTTTTAGTTGGATTTTGTGAGGCGGTGAATCCTCATCCCATCCTACATGATTTTTATACAATGCAGGTGCCTGGGCTACTGCCCATTTCCTTGCATATGTGTATTTTTTGTGAATCGGTATGTGATTCGAGAAGGCAGGCATAATCACTTCTTCGCCACGAGGGCACTCCCTGACAAACTCTGGGGGCCAATCTTTTTCAGCTAACAGAATATCATAGCCTTTTGAGAGCTTATCCCAAAATAGACCCTTAATTTTCCTAGTCTTATCACCCTCTATACGCAATGTTATTTCGTATATTTTATGGGGCTCGCTAAGTCTGGCGTCGGCAGTTTCAACCTGAATGTATTCATTCGTGTCCACTGTCTCCAGATGACTCATCAAGTTCTTGCGTGCTATACTGATCTCTGCTGCACTGTCCAACATTGTCAATGCCCACTCCCCGTTTTTCAACTGTGTCCTCAGTATTCTCGGCATGGTTGATTACTCTAATACTGGCTACCTTCTTTTTAGGAAATTGAGATTTCTTATTTTGAGCAGGTTCCTTGTCTTTGGACTTGGTGTGCTCTCCTGGGTCTGACCGTCCTCTTCTTTCCGAATTCTGTGGAAAAGATCGAGAGGGACGTGTATCAATACTTTGATATCTATCAGGTTTTTTTATATTATCCCTATTTCTAAGGTTATATCTTTTCTCAGAGGGCTCCCGTTGGGGAGACTGGCGTTCTCGAGTCGGAGTTCTTTCCCTCCGTCGAGGAGACCTTCCTCTGGACTGGAAAACTTTTTCCTTGGGAGTGGATTGTTTATTTCCATCCCAGCTCTTTTTAGGAGTGTTTAAATTATTTTTAATAAATAATTTTTCAGGATTTTCGAGCAGTTGGGGCTTAACTGGTTTTCCACCCAAGCTGTCTCTACCTAATTCTTCATAGCATTTTTCTATGATTTTTGCAAGCTCAACAGGATCTTTTATATCTGTTTCCCTCAACTTCTGGCGAATCGCCACAGATGCTGCTTCTCCCTTTACATTGGCTAATAATATAGCCGTGACCTGCTTGAAGTCTTTCAGTAATTTCATACCTAGATTTAAAGCTGGCTCTGGACCGAATTCATTTTGAATCTGTTTTAGCACGTCTGGTATTACCGCCATAGACGGAACACCGTGTGTTTTTGTGTAAATGGAAGCAAAGACTGTACCCCAAGTGTCACAGTCCTCCACGTGTGGTGCGATTCCCATAGGAAGGCAGATGGTCAAGATTCTGTGTTTCTCAATAGGGGTAGTATCAGGAAATACTGCCTCTATTTGAGTGATTTTCTGGGCTAACCAGAAAGGAATTTGTTCCCGTTTTACGGGTGTTTTACCAAGACATGACTGTATGTTCTGTGGTGTAATTTTATTTGTGTTCCCCTGATGAGGGGTCAGCTGGTGTGAATTAACAGCTGGCTGGACTGTTGCAGTCCGCAGTACATATTGGACTAATTGCCTATGTATTTTTATTAATGTGTTTAGCTGTGCTAACAGCTCTTCTCTAGACATTTTTACAATGTCTGGATGTGGTGTGTAGCTGGCTAGAACCGGCCACGTGGCTCCTGGTCTACCTAGTGGACCGAGCCTGGTTATGTGATCATTGTGTTTTAGGGCGCCATTAAACCAGAGCAGGTGCTCTTGAAATTTAAGTGGAATTTCAACCTCCTCGAAAGGGGCGTACTCATCCGGAGGTTCCTCTATTTTGTAATAGTGAAACTCTTGTGTTATAGCGTTTACCGCTGGAAAGTTTATCCATGAATAGAATACCTCTGTCTGCCGATACTCGTGAGCCTCTATCACGAAAATTACTGTACCACCTTAAGGTGGCAGTCCGTTTTCTATAAGTTTTAAAGTTATAGATCTTCTTAAGTGGACCGGGATGATAATAGCATCCGGGTCTGTGTATTCGGGACCTTGCTGAGTCGCATCTACTGCGGCCCCAGTGGTGCCGTTGTTTTCTACTGACATTTCAAAAAATGCAGGTTTGCAGAGTAGGTCTCCAAGGAGACAAAGATTAGATGCACAATATTTTGGAACACTGTATCCTTCAACGTTGAATAAACCAGAGCTTTACATAGGAATCTCTTCCTACTAAGGTCGGGCGGATTTTAACCTTTCACCCACTCCAGACGTCTATTGGAGTATTTACGGGAGAAAGGGGTGTGAAATATGCACAACTGAGTTACTCTATAAGTCTTACGTTAGTTTATCGCCTTACCAAACGTTAGGGCGCCATGTAGTGTAGTTCCTAGTTTCCCACTAGGCCCTGCGCATTGGAATAACATAAACAGTAGTATCGACGTGGAACTGGCTATATTCCAGGCCTCCACTGACTATGCTAAACTTAATTGGGTTGTGTTACCAACTAGCTCAGAGGTCACTGGAAACTTTCTTCTCTGCATAGGAAGTGATCAGCTTCCTTGGCACAGACAAGAAGGGATTCAGCTTTCCAACAACCGTGCAACATGACAACTTTGCTCCTCAGATCAAGAGTCGATCTCTAGGGTCGTGTGAAACAATAGACATAGATTTCACTCAGTCAGTCTAGTGCAGTTTACTTTCACAGTATGTAGAGAATGGAGAGACGGGCGTGTATCAATAAAGGTTAACATTTATTGAACAGTCTTTCTTCTCATACAAGAGAAATGTATTGCCACAATTGCAATAACTGTTATTATAAAAAGTACGTACAGTAAGATAAGAATAGCGAAATAGAACTGTAAAAGCATTGATATGGTTTCTTAGCCATACAATGGTTTAAAAGTAATAAAACATTTATACAGTCATATATACATTAGGCTAACATACTCAACTGGTGCTTCTAACTAAGCCTACCCCAGTGTGCCTGACCTAGGCCTAACACGTGAGAAGGGGGAGTAAGTAAGTAGCTTAAGTTAAGTTGGTTTTGCCAAGGTTTGTTTCAAGAATTCTCTTCTAAGGGTTTAGTCAACACCATACCTCTGAATAGAATGATGGAGGATTGGTATCTCCTTCAGGGGTCTCTCTCGATATCCCAGTCACCTGCGAGGGTAAACTGGAAGCGCCGGGACTGGATTTCTCTGCACGAGAAATGCAGCGGCTTCTCTCAGCGCGTCTGGAGGAAGGAGGGGTGACAGCGTCCGCGGGCAGCTGGGCTGGATGTCTTCGCAGAGGACGGCTGCACGGCTCCTCAAGCGTACTGAACCATAGGTCGCGCTGTAGCGGCGATAATGGTAATCAGTAGCTTCACCACCACAGGATAGCAGGCTGCAGCGACAGAGTGCTAGTTTTTACCAACACGGGGTCATGCAGGCAGCTGGCATCAGCAACATGTTCGCTCCATTGCTTAAGGCAACGTTGGTAATATTTATACCTGACAGGTGCCGGGTTTGACGCAAGTTTGCTGGACATAAGACGTCAATTAAAGATGTCACTAGGAAGTGGCAGCTATCAGTTGCTCATTAGAGTTCTATTACTAATCAAAACATAGCAAGCGGGGATTTCCAGGTTTGCTAAGTTTTTATCTTGTTGAAGAACTCGGAGTGTTATCTAGGAATATCAGATAGTGACTGCTGCTCTGTCATTGCACTAATTGGTCGCAAAGGAAGTAGCAGAGAGTCATGCTGGAATGTGGCTCTGTGGCTCTGCTCGTGTGAGGCCAGAGATGACTTTACAGAAAATCGTACTTGAACGGTTATGCCAATATAGGGAACAAAGGGCTTTATAGCCGAATAGGGGCATAAGGTCACAGTATCGATCAGGAACCTAGATAAGCACATGACATGCTCATACAGACGCTCAAGCATGTAGAAGGTTGAGTTCCAACGTGTTACCACCTCCTGGATGAGTGCTTTCACTGGCATTTGACGTTGATATAGCAGGCTCCTCAGCTGCTTCCGGGCCTTAAAAGAATGGCTGAAATGCTTGCACATTTTTCGGCAGGTGTCCAATACACTGTACGCTGCACTGCCTTTATTACCCAAGAATTTTTGGACAACCAGGTTTTTACAGTGCGCCAAACACGGCACTCTGAAATAGTCACCGTCCCTCATGGCCTTAACTATATAGGAGCCATTGTCCATGGAAACATAACCAACCTGGCGTTTTAGTGGGGACAGCCAGTTAAGGACCTTTGTGTTAAAGACATCCAAAATGTTTTCTGCTGTGTGACGTTTCTCCAAACCAAACATGGCTAGTGTTGCATGTTTCCGAGCAGCTTTAAAAACAATGTCCGCGTCAACACCTGCGTTTAGCTTTGCTTTAGCCCCTGAAAAAGAGACCCAATGTGCAGTGATGCACATGTAATCAGCGCCTGCGCCACTGATCCACATGTCTGTTGTCATATGTATAGTGTGAACAGCACTCTTCTGCAAAGCTGCCCCAATCACCTTCAGAACATCTTCATGTAGTGCTGGAACCGCAACTCGGGCAAAATAGAACCGGCTAGGAACCTTCCATTTAGGGCAGAGCGCTGCCACTAATTCTAGAAAACCAACCCCTTCTACAAAAGAAAAAGGGAGAAGGTCCAGAGCTAGCATTTTAGCCAGCTTAGTGTTATACAGACGCGTCAGTGGGTGGTTGCGTTCATATTGCGCTTCTGTAAACAACATCTTTTTAATGTTGCCCTGGACCAAGGATTTACGGGATGATGATCATATCTTCGACCCAGTTACGCTCGCTGATGAACTTTTCCGCATTGATGTCTCACTCTCTCCCACACTCTTAGTGTGCCTCACATGGGGTGTGCTGCTGACAGGGGTACTGGCTGTAAGTGAAGTGTTTGAATCGTCTTCTTCCTCCTCGTCATCATCAGATGAAAAATCAACGTTTTCATTACGTGCAATTCCGGCTTTCTTGAATGCCTCTAGGTGCGGAAACCATTGGACAGGGTGCGCTCTCCTAAGATGACCTCTCTGGCCTCCGGTACCATAGTTAGAACCAAGCTTACCACGACTAACTCGAAGCTTACAAATGCTACAAATGGCTACGTTTTCCATTTTTGGGCAAACACTAAAGAAGTCCCAAACTGGAGACTTGAAATGTCTTTGGGGGCCGGAGGAGGCGGCGATACTGGTGGTGGTGGTCCTGCTGCTAATGCCAGATGAAGTGGAGGATGTGGATTGCCGAACTTCAGTACGTTTTGCACTTTCACCACCACGAATTGAGGTCGAGGTGGGTACCTTCTTGCGAGGAAGAAATATGGAAGCGGTAGGTGTTGGTGTACTACTTAACTCCAAATCTAATGATTGTTGTGTTTCCATTTCCATTGCCTCCTCGTCGACATCATCATCACGCTCAGCAGCTTCTCGGGATAGGGTCAAAATGTCTCTTTGCTGCATGCCCGGTGGGGCTGCAGTGACCTTTGTGATGACTGGCTCGTCGTCATCGTGAGAGGCTTCATCACCAGCAGTATCTGTCACTTCTTGTTGAGCCTCATCACACTCCATAGGTATGAGTTTTTCGACGACCTTCCTTTTACGCTTAGGTACCTTTGTCAGATCATGGTGTGCCTCACTCTCAGACGGCCATGGTGGTTCCCAATTTTCATCCATATCATCAGAAGGAGGTGGGCTTGAAGAAGATGTAGACACCCCCCTTGATCTTTTCCTTGCTAGGGATGTGGAAGACAATGAATGATCATCAGGAGGAGTGGCTTCCAATGATACCTCGGCTTCATTGTCGATTTCCTGATGTGCCCCTACTTCGGGAGGAACAACTATTGTGGGGACTTGTGACCCTCCATGCACCTCTGCTTGCGCATCTCCTTTTGCTACCTCTCCTTCCACATGTACTTGGGCGTGTACTTGCACATGGTGTTGTTGTTGCGGCTGTGGTTGTTCAACACTTGGCAGCTGAGTTACAACAACCTGTGTTGATTCAGGGACATTGCTGCTACTTTCTTGCGATGAGCCAACATCACTGGTCGATGGTGATTGGAGAAGTACACTGACTGCCTCTGAAGCACTCAAGGGCTTTGACTTAAGTTGGCGTGGTGGTGGAGGCACTGAACCCAATGGAGCAGGGGTGCTGCTCCCAGCTTGGTGCCCAGCAGATCCTGCTGCTGCTGCAGGCGTACTTTTTTTTTTCTCCCAAAAAACGTGGCGGTTGGCACACCAGCCTCCTTGGTAACTTGCTTCTTCTGCTCCTTACTAGCAACTTTCTTGCTAGAGGAGCTACGGAGAACTTTTTTTGGGGCCATCTTCTTCAGAGCAGGTCAGACAGCAGGCCGCAGTTGCACGAATTGTAGAGTTGTCTGAGGCCAGACGTGACGTTGCGTGACGTTATGCTGCACACACACACCGCTGCAGGACTTCTTCCTGGCACTGGTGGTTCTCTTGAGTCTTGTGCACCTAAAAACAATGGAAGACAGAGGAACATCAGTTCAGTTATACACCACAAAAAAAATCGGAAAAAAACAGAAAAATCAGCACAATCCCATTCCATCCATGCCCTCCATGATGTTTAAGTTCAAGACAGCCCACAGAAAGACTAGGCCCATGCTAGACTCAAATACCCCTGGTGAAAAGGCCACAAGTACAGCCCCAAAAAACGAAAATCACTGAAAAATCAGCACAATCCCAATCCATCCATGCCCTCCATGATGTTTAAGTTCAAGACAGCCCACAGAAAGACTAGGCCCATGCTAGACTCAAATACCCCTGGTGAAAAGGCCACAAGTACAGCCCCAAAAAACGAAAATCACTGAAAAATCAGCACAATCCCAATCCATCCATGCCCTCCATGTTGTTTAAATTCAAGACAACCCACAGAAAGACTAGGCCCATGCAAGACTCACTACCCCTGGGCATAAAGGTTGAAAAGTAGGCAAAATGGTTGCAGGCCTAACAACAAAGCCTGTATTCAAAATGGCCACTTGCCTCTCCCAGCACATGGCCAGTGCCTGTAGAGGCACTCAAAATGGCCACCGGCCACATGGCCTGTCCCTCCCCATGAACACCCCCAAAAATCGAAAAACACTGAAAAATCACCACAATCCCAGTCCATCCATGCCCTCCATGATGTTTAAGTTCAAGACAGCCCACAGAAAGACTAGGCCCATGCTAGACTCAAATACCCCTGGTGAAAAGGCCACAAGTACAGCCCCAAAAAACAAAAATCACTGAAAAATCAGCACAATCCCAATCCATCCATGCCCTCCATGATGTTTAAGTTCAAGACAGCCCACATAAAGACTAGGCCCATGCTAGACTCACTACCCCTGGGCATAAAGGTTGAAAAGTAGGCAAAATGGTTGCAGGCCTAACAATAAAGCCTGCATTCAAAATGGCCACTTGCCTCTCCCAGCACATGGCCAGTGCCTGTAGCAGCACTCAAAATGGCCACCAGCCACATGGCCTGTCCCTCCCCATGAACACCCCCCAAAATCGAAAAACACTGCAAAATCACCACAATCCCAGTCCATCCATGCCCTCCATGATGTTTAAGTTCAAGACAGCCCACAGAAAGACTAGGCCCATGCTAGACTCAAATACCCCTGGTGAAAAGGCCACAAGTACAGCCCCAAAAAACGAAAATCACTGAAAAATCAGCACAATCCCAATCCATCCATGCCCTCCATGATGTTTAAAATCAAGACAACCCACAGAAAGACTAGGCCCATGCAAGACTCACTACCCCTGGGCATAAAGGTTGAAAAGTAGGCAAAATGGTTGCAGGCCTAACAACAAAGCCTGCATTCAAAATGGCCACTTGCCTCTCCCAGCACATGGCCAGTGCCTGTAGCACACTCAAAATGGCCACCAGCCACATGGCCTGTCCCTCCCCATGAACACCCCCAAAAATCGAAAAACACTGCAAAATCAGCACAATCCCATTCCATCCATGCCCTCCATGATGTTTAAGTTCAAGACAGCCCACAGAAAGACTAGGCCCATGCTAGACTCAAATACCCCTGGTGAAAAGACCACAAGTACAGCCCCAAAAAATGAAAATCACTGAAAAATCAGCACAATCCCAATCCATCCATGCCCTCCATGATGTTTAAGTTCAAGACAACCCACAGAAAGACTCAGTTCACCCACCACTGAGTACCCCTGGGCAAAAGCCCCCAAAACAGCCCAAAAATCGAAAATTCCAAAATTTTAGTTGCAGCAACTGTAATGCCCCAAACAAACTTACTTGTAAAATTTCTAATCCAACAGTGATCCAAAGAAAGTCAAAAAGGCCTCAAATCCAAAGATACAGCAGCATCCACAAAAAGTAATCCTTCCAGCTCCAGATCCAAATGAAAAGTGACCAGGAGATGGACAAAGCACTGGGAGGAGCCTGCTGAACAGGAACAGGAAGTTGAAGACTGTGGGGCACTTCCTTCCTCCCACCCCCTCCCCCTCTCCCCAAAATGGACTCCTCGCTAAAAAAGTGCAGACAAATGTCAACCTAAGGAGTTATTCAGATAAAAATCATCATTTCAAGAAGGTTTATGCTGCTTGCTGGTGGATTTCTTGTGCAGAATTGCAAATTTTATGTTTTCGCTTGTGCAAGATTCTTGCTGCTCGCTGCATCTCAAATCTCGCAATTGTGAAGTACCGCGAGACGTGATCTCGCCGTACTCGCGTTGACAAACTCTTGCTGTGCAAGTTGGCAAGCCGCGATGACGTAATCGCGCTCGCCAAATTCCCGCGGGATCACACAGCAAGATCCAAAATGGCGCAGCACTCGCAAAATATCGAGAAAAACAACTCGGCAAACGATGATAAACGCCGCGCGCCACAAAAATTGTATCACCAACGCCACGCGCCGCAAAAAAATCCGCTGCGTGCGAATTTGCGGATTTTGTGGGAAATTCGCAAATCTCGCGGATTGCGAATTTCCCGAAAATCCGCAAAATCCGCGAGCGTAACGGATTTTCCGCCCATGCTTATATACTACTGGCAGGCAGCAAATCATACCCGGACAACGTCGGGACGGGCTGCTAGTTATACATAATATGGTAGTCCCTGTTACATCTCTGCAGTCTAGAAGTGTGAACCTGAACAATACATCAATCTTAAAAAATGAGTTGACTGGTAAAAGAAATACGGAAAAAGGAAATAGAAGTAGGACACAGCTAAAGTCCCCAATAACTAGGCACAATGCAACATCAGGGGAGAAACGGCCAAAGGAAAATCTATAGGAAGAACAAAAACAATTACTCAAGTGATAGTCAAGTTTGTGACATAATACCAAGAGTCTGGTAATACACAAAGGTCACAGTAGTGCAGAAATTTAAACTCTACCACTGGCCGCTACACCATATACGATAATCTCAGCTAATTGTCCAGTTCCTTCTTCAAGGGAAAAAAAATGAAAAGTTTAGGTCACCTTTAACAAGAGCCACAAATCTATAATTTCATCCTTAGATCCAATCAAGGGTATGTATATAAATCTAGGCCTGCCTATTCCTTAAGGGAGAAGGGCAGTATCGTGACTTCCTGTATATCTCTTTTATTTTACTTCAATACTATTATGGCCAAATTTTGACACACACTGGTGAGGGGTCGTCTTTCATGTCCACAGCATGCAAACATCATGTCTGTAAAATTTAGTATCAGCGCAAATTTTAACTAAGTGGTGTTCAGTGACACATATGCATGTCCCCTCACAACACAGGCAAACTTGTAATAATATCAAAAGCAGCAACATGAAACAAAAACATATCAACAAGCCATCAGATATACATGCAGTATATCAAGCACAAAAAGCATAGACAAATCACAATAGCACATGCAAATAAGCAGTGGTGCATGCATTCATGCAACCCAAAACCCTAAATCCAGGACTGCTTAATTTGTCAGGCTCAAAATCAAAATCAAAATTACACCAAAATTACACTTTCATTTACTCACACCCCGCTTTTGACAGGAGATCACCAGTCGCTGGGGATCAACTGGCAAATAAAACTTACAGTGTCGCTTCTGACACAAGACCAGCAGGAACGATTCATAAAGGAGAAAATGCAAAACCATGAAAAAAACACACAAACATTTCTTTTCAAAGAAGTCATAATAAAAAACATCTCTTTTCAACATACTGCTAACACAGCGCATAACAGACAAAATCTCAACTGTTAAGCAACCATCCTTTTTTAAAACATGCTAACCCACTTTAATATTGACTGTCCAAAAAAAAAGCTCTTTCACAGACGCTCTGCGTCCCCGTACACCAGCCCCTCCTTGAGGCCCTTGAGGCCCTGTTTTTTTTTTCTCTCATCAAGGCTGGTCAGGAATGCACTTCTCGGAGACAAAGCCCTAACGTAATGAGCTGCATATGTGGACGTAAAAGCCTCGCACAATCCTTCTAATGTGCAAGCATGAATTTCTGTTAGTCAGAGAAGCTTTTACCAAGCAGTCATTGCTCCATCTGTCTTCACTTACTGCTAAACCCCCATCCCACTGACCTGAAGGTCAAACTCTGCCTGGCGCGCTCCGCGCACTCCTTTAGACCCCCCCTTACTATTCCCTCACTCGAGCTGACAAAGGCAGAAAGCCTTCCCCTCTCTTTCTAAGCTACAAAAATCAACCCTGTTGAAAAACACATGTTATATAAATGACTTCTTTTAGGGGCTAAAATTCATGTATACTCACATTATCAAAATATTTACTGTGAAGAATTTGCAGAACATGATAACATAGCATACCAGCTTTAGAATAAATGTTTGCTACCACCCTATGCAATGGTACACATCTTATCAACCTTACATGAATGAACAGCAAAATGGGCCCCGCGAAAGTTAGAACCTTCAACCCTGATATTAAACATAAACCTCTGCACCGGGCACATTGGCTCACTGAGCTATGAAAAACAACCTTGAATAATAACAACCCACAAGTCTGTATTATACACAAATATGCATTTACTGAAAGCCTGAAACACTGCAAAGCTATTGTAAATGGCAAGAATCCTTTTTAAAAGGCTTTTTAACTCAATTTCGACTTTTATCTCTGGGGCACTAAAAAATGAAAGTCCTACAATTGCATTACTTATTAATCATCCTCAGAATGTTGTTTACAGATTGCAAACATTGGACATTAGACATATCTCATATAATTCCTTAGAAAAATGAGTTTTTACGCCTGCGCCAAGTGAAAACCAACATGCAAATGTCCTAGTTATGCAGTCACACATTACTTAAATCAAAATTTGATGTTAGGAGGTCATAGTATGAGTATTAAGCTTTATAAATATCTGAAAACGATTTTAAAAAGCACTTCTTTTTTTTCAAATAATTTTTCCATAATTAATAATTATTTCACTGAACCCAATCTTTAGTGCTAAATCCACATATAAAAACAATCTGCATCCTTTGCCTATCATTTTAGATGCAGTCATGTATGAGCCTACGCACAAAAGCCTAACTTAAAACAAGACAGATTTTCGCGCCAAATTTTTGAAAAAGAACAATCATTATTTAGCAGGAGAACCAAGAATATACTTTGAAAAAAATGATTAAAGAGAGGAAAACCACAATTGAAATGTCTTCCTGTGATACAAAATAATGAACCTTAATTTTGTTACCCTGTAAAACACTATTCTGAAATGCTAAATTCAAACCGTGATTAACTAACGGCTAAGCCCTGTCTAAATAAACATTCCGATGTTATTCATGGACATTGAAAAACAACATCTGCTGCCCTCAAGGCGGGAAGGGCCTGCACAATGCTGAAACCTAGCACGCTTTCAGTCTTACTGAAAACAGACAGGTCTATTTTAAAATGCGTATGCAATAAGATGCAGTTAAACGTAGTAAAGATTCACTTTAGCTGAAGTGTTTGCATTTTACATGTACGGCAATGCATGTAAGAAAAAAAATGCTACAAATTCGTTTTCCTACAAAACACACAATTTATTTTTGAGGCCTTTCATATTCCTAGTGAATGTAAATTTTAACTTTATCTAATGTAAGCAGTTAACATTTTTCACATATGCGCCTTTTGCTTAGTCTATAATTTAAATAGCAACATATAGCGATTTTAGCATGTCGCATGGAAAATTGCTGCATTCTCATTTAATTTCCACCTAATATTAATGAATCTAACATTTTACTTAACAGACTGAAAACATCAAAAAAACCACAACCCCACTGTGAGACTTGGCCCTTTCCCCAAAATTTTTCGCCTTTTATCCCCTTTTAATTTAGAATGCCCCTATTGAAACAACAGTGTGTAGGCCTTGTGTGGTGGAGAAGGGCCTGTGTAGTGTAAAACTAGTGTTAAAGTACAGGTACTTCCTACCCCTAACATGGCCGCCACTGACCCCTGCTGCTGCAGCGTGGTCTACGTTGGCGCATTCTAGTAGCCAGGGGCTGGCTGGAACCCTCAGGCAATGTATCCATCTTAGCCTGCCAGCCTGCCCATAGGTAGAATGGTGGAACCACCTAGAACCTCCTGTAATCTTCTGGAACAGGTGAGGTGACACCAACTGCCAATACCAACTGTCAACTGGCACTATAAAAGGAAAGGGAGGGAACCTTTCTGAGGAGACTGAGGGAGCGCAGACCTGGGGGAGAACCTACGCAGGAGCTTTAGGCAGTGGGGCCTAGACAGGGGCCTATGACACTGGTAGAGACAGGGCCTAGGTGCTGCCTATCAAGTGTTGAGGTATCCTGGATTTGCCCCTCTGACCGGGCCCGGCGGAAGGGGAACCCCCAGTCTGCTTGAAGGGAACTGGCTGAGGAGCTCTAACACCAGCCACCAACTTAACCCCCTTCAAAGAAACAGGAAACCAACTGAAACTTACAAGGGCGCAAGAAACATAAAGCGCTAAGAAGAAACCAGGCGCAAGGAACATAAAGCGCCAAGAGAAGACTGAATCACCACAGGACATTTGAAGAACCACCCAGGTATTGGCGCGGTGTTGCTCCCTGTGCCCCTGACGCCATCTGGGATTCCTCTGTCTGGTTTGCCACGGACGTGTGGTCTGTCCTGTTGGTTCTACTGAACTACATGTTCTGCCTGAGCTGTGTTTAGCTCTTCCTGACTAAACTACCTGCACTGCCAGGCGCTGAACTGAATTATTATTGGGACTGCTGTCCTGCTGCATTCCTAGCCAGAACCCTTACAAAGCGCTACAGACTGCCTGTGCCTATAAAGCACTGTGACCTGTGCCTGGACTGCTGTGATTAGCCTCCTTGCGAAGCGCTGTGGTCCTGGAGACTTTTGTGCCTGCTCAGCGCTGTGGTGAATGCCTGCTGTGGAACCTGCTGTGAAGCGCTGTATCCAGCTCACTGCCCTAAGCGCTATTGCTGAAACTGCCCAGCGCTGTGAACTACCAGAATGGCTGAGCCCTGAGGAGCGCTACATCCCTCAGGTGCTAAGAATTGATGTGGCCTTCCTAGCGCCGTGATTGCCAAGCGCTGAAGCCTCTGCGCGCTGTGCCCCCGAGTGCTGTACTTGCTCCCCTCAGCGCTGGGACCAGAAGCGCTGCTTGACCTACCGCTACATCGCGGGAGCCTTTGTGCTGTCATCTGACCCCCTCGGCGGCCCCCGGTGTGAGGAGAGGGCCGCCGCCATGTGATGTGGGTCGTGCCACGTCCGGAGGAGTGGGCGGAGAAGATGCCTTTCCTCGGCTCACCCTGGAGCCGCTCTCACCGCCGCAGCCCAGCCGAAGAGTGAGGAGTGTCCTCGGCGGCCCTCGGAGCCAGGAGAGGGCCGCCGCATCCCATCCGAAGGCCGCATAGGCCCTGAAGCCACCGCCCAACCTACTCACGTGACGAGGGGGGAGCGCCGCATCAGAGGCCGCGCCCCGCCTCCAGTGGTGCGTTCTGGGGCCATCCTGCTTCCGCTGTTGATTGCGGTGTCCCTGATCAGACCCGAGGCCTGAGGAGCCGGGACTGGTTCCATTGAAGCGCGGGGCATATCGGAGGGGCTCACGGAGGAGTGAGAGCCCCCCCCTACCCCGCTTTCCAGGACAGCGCCACCAGGGCTCCAAGAGGAGCCGGAGCCCTCAAACCCACCAGAAGTCTACGCAAGGGCCCGGGAAGGGCCGAAGAAGGCAGGTAACCCCCGGGGAGGAGGGCGGAAGGTCGCATGAGACCTCGAGTTCGCCCCTCCCCTGGGGAAGATTGTTGTTGGGCCCCGTTGGCCCAGATTAACGGCGAAGAGTCAGCAAACCCCCAGGGAGGAGGGCGGAAGGCCCCGGGAGGCCCCGAGTTCGCCTCTCCCTGGGGAAAACTGGTGACTGGTCCATGTTGGCCCTAATTAGCCCAGGAGAGTCTCCTGACCTGGGCCAGGACCCCTAAACACCGTGAGGGCATTATTTGGTGAGAATTAACCCCTGCCTGGGGTACTGTTAAATGCCAATTACTGAAGTCTTATGCATGGCTTGTTTGGGATGATTGAAATGTATGCCCTTTTCGCATAGTGTATTTATAGCTTAATGAAATGCTTTGTATTTAACAGAAATGTGCATAATACACTTATGAAATGTTCTACTCGCTCTACTCAAGAAACCAACAGCGGACCCCACCGACCTCAAGAATTACCGCCCCATCTCGCTCCTCCCGTTTCCAGCCAAAGTCATCGAGAAGACCGTCAACAAGCAGATGGCCGCTTTCCTCGAGACGAACGGATCCCTCGACCCCTCACAGTCCGGCTTCCGAGCCAACCACAGCACCGAGACCGCCCTCATCGCCGCCACCGATGACATCCGAGCCCTGATGGACAACGGAGAAACAGCGGCCCTCATCCTCCTGGACCTCTCCGCGGCATTCGACACGGTCTGCCACCGCACCCTAGTACGGCGCCTCAGCAACGTCGGAATCCAGGACAAGGCGCTGGAATGGATCATCTCCTTCCTCGACGGGAGAACACAGAGAGTCCGCCTACCACCGTACAAGTCAGAGGCCACCGAAGTCATCTGTGGCGTCCCCCAAGGATCATCTCTGAGCCCCACACTCTTCAACGTCTACATGAGCCCCCTCGCGGCCATCGTACGCAAACACAACCTCAGCATAATCTCCTACGCCGACGACACCCAGCTGATCCTCTCCCTGACCAACGACCCCGCCGCCGCCAGAGCCAACCTGCACGAAGGGATGAAAGAGGTAGCCGAGTGGATGACGACCAGCCGCCTGAAACTGAACTCGGACAAGACGGAGGTCCTCATCCTGGGCTCCTCTCCCTCCGCCTGGGACGACTCCTGGTGGCCTCCCGCCCTGGGCACCGCACCCAAACCGACAGACCATGCACGCAACCTGGGCTTCATCCTGGACTCCTCCCTCTCCATGACCAGGCAAGTCAACAACGTCTCCTCGGCATGCTTTAACATCCTACGCATGCTACGGAAGATCTTCTGGTGGATCCCCACCGAGACCAGGAAGACCGTCACCCAGGCCCTCGTCACCAGCCGACTGGACTACGGCAACGCCCTCTACGCCGGTACCACCGCCAAGCTCCAGAAGAGACTCCAGCGGATCCAGAACGCCTCAGCCAGACTCATCCTCGACATCCCACGAACCAGCCACATCTCCGGACATCTGAGAGACCTTCACTGGCTCCCCGTCAACAAAAGAATCACCTTCCGCCTCCTCACCCACGCACACAAAGCCCTACACGACCAAGGCCCGAGCTACCTCAACAGCCGAGTCAACTTCTACGCTCCCAAACGCCACCTCCGATCAGCCAACCACGCCCTCGCCGCCGTCCCCCGCATCCGAAGAGCGACTACAGGAGGAAGGTCCTTCTCCTACCTGGCCGCCAAGACCTGGAACTCCCTCCCGACCGACCTGCGCCTGACCCAAGACCACCTCTCCTTCAGGAAGAAGCTGAAGACCTGGCTGTTCGAGCAGTAGCGGCTCCCCCCCCCCAGCGCCTTGAGACCCTACGGGTATGTAGCGCGCTTTATAAGTGTCACTGATTGACAACAGGAAATTGAATATTCTACCTTTAGTGAAATAGGGTGGCTCCTGTTCAATGTTACACCCCCTGAATGCCCATAGGTGGTTAGGTGTAGTTCTACATGAAACATGCCTAAATGATTCTCATGAATTTCTTGCAGAGGTGGGCTCTATGGAATGTTGATTCTCACCTGCAAATAGGAGTATACCTAATGAAATAGGGAAGTTTTTGAATGTCAACGAAAGCTCAATTTTTGTTCCAGAAGAAGGGTTACTTCTATTCCCTGAAATGTTTATTCCTGACTAAGGAAATGTTTTACCTACGCTTAGGGGATGGTACTTCCGGCCTGAGTGTTAATGGCCTGTTTAGTCAGGGGGGTGGTGAGATGTTAGTTCGTACCTAGTAGGATGGTTAATCTACCCTAATTAGGGGTCTGCTGATGCCCTCTTAGATGATAAATTAGTCTGTAGGGTAAAGAGGTTACTGCTCAGAAAATGCTTGGCCGCTAATGAAATGTGTTGATGCATAATATGGTGAAATGCATATTGATTGAAAAGGTTGATGCATAACTAGTGAAAAGTTTTCCTTCAACTGTTTACCAGCGTAATGCTCAATCCTACTAGGAGTGATTCCTAAAAGAGTTATACCTACCCACGAGGTTGTTTATTCCTAATGAAATGTTTACTTCCACGTAGTGCCTTATTTATTAGAAGCCTACAGTGATTTAGTTACATGTTTCTGTGGTAAAACACTCACCCTTGCTTGGTGAGAGGTGGGTAAAAAGCCCACAGGGCTAATAAGATGACCTATCATTTTGATTGTCTTCTTAATGTAATTGATGCAGGTGCTGACCGGGGGCAAGGCATAGGTCAGGCCTGTGTTTTGCTAAAAATGTACTTATCCAATATTTAATATTTATGGAATATCTAATATTTATTCAACGGAAGTCTAATGCCAAGTGTTGACAAACAGGTATCTGAAAAGAGAGCTAAGAAGCTAATTTTATGATGAATTCCTAATACCCTGATCCTACTCTATCTTAATAAAGTTGACTTGAGTTTTTACACAAGCTCACTGGAGTGGCGTCCCTAATTGCGTGCTCATGTTTCTGACTCAGTGGTTGCGTGTGCTGTATGGTCGCTTTAATCATAAGCTTTCGGATGCCTACTCGCTCGTGCCATGCTACCCTAGGGGACTGGTGACCCCAGTTCCAACATATTGGTGTCGAGCGGTGGGATCCAGGACTTGTGACCATGCAGCACCCTCCATTGGGACGGGGTGCACAGAAATTGGGCTGCACAATTATTGTGTGTGTAAGCCAAAGTAATTGACCCCTCCACTGTCTAGCCTGTGAGTGTATCAAGATCTGTTAGACCTAATCCTGTCACCCACGTCCTGGTATCTTTTCCCAGATTTATCTGAGTCCCCACCTGGCATAATGGAGTTTTGTCAGGGGATGGGGGTGCCTGTTGGGCGGAGGGAAGAAGGAACTCCGTACCACTTTGGGGGCACGGGTAGGAGCCCACCCAGAGGGGAGAGGGGATGGGGACAGGAGGGGCAGGTCACACCCAGAAAGGCGGGCACACCAGAGAACCTTGGAAGGGGGTGTGTGTCGTCAAAGAGGTTAGAGCAGAAAAGGGAGAGTGTGAGCCTTGCAATGAAGGAAGGGAAGCTGGTGCACAGGCTTCAGCTAACAGACACAGAGCTGAAGACCTTGAAATCATGTGTGCCAGGTACTTCCATGGTGGCAGCGTACCCGAGGTTCGGGGTTTGGACCAGTCACGGGGTGTAGAACCTGGACTGGGGTTTCAGGTGCAGGGCTTGCCTGACCTGGAGGGTGGGGTACCAGTAACTAAGGACCCTACCAGTGTGACTTCCAGGGGTACCTATCCGGGTAGAAGGGTGCGGAACCCTGGGAGGGGGTGCAGAGGGAGGAAGGACTCTCCTCTGGCACCGGTCCAGCCACAGGGTTTAGATCCTGGGTTGGGTGGCCAGGTTCAGGGGTTGCCTGACCTGGCGGGAGGAATCTCTGTATTCAGAGTTCCCCCGGTTGTGACTTCCAGGGGTACCTATCCGGGGAGGAGGGTGCAGAACCCTGGAAGGGGGGTGCAGAGGGAGGAAGGACTCTCCTCTGGCACCGGTCCAGCCACAGGGCGCAGATCCTGGGTTGGGTAGCCAGGTTCAGGGGTTGCCTGACCTGGTGGGAGGAATCTCTGTATTCAGAGTTCCCCCGGTTGAGACTCTCAGGGGTACTACTCCAGGTGGGAGGGTGCGGAACCCTGGGAGGGGGGTGCAGGGAGAGGGAGGTCTCGCCCCTGTCACCAGGTCAACTTAAGGGTTTAGACCCTAGGTTGAGGAGGAGAGTGGAAAAAGGTACCACGGGCCTGGGGCTACTGCCCCCCACTCAGAGAGTAAGGGCCAGAGACATCTGGATTGGAGGTCTGTCCTGACTGCATCTCACTGGGGAACACCAGTGGGGTGGTTGGATTAGCGAGAAGCTGATGGTGGTAATGGGCCTGCATCCACCTTTTTCCGCCCCAAGCAGGGAAGCCCATCAAGGGAATGATCGGTCTACCCTGGCTTTTGGCTGGGGGGGAGATGTGTGAGACTTGGCCCTTTCCCCAAAATTTTTCGCCTTTTATCCCCTTTTAATTTAGAATGCCCCTATTGAAACAACAGTGTGCAGGCCTTGTGTGGTGGAGAAGGGCCTGTGTAGTGTAAAACTAGTGTTAAAGTACAGGTACTTCCTACCCCTAACATGGCCGCCACTGACCCCTGCTGCTGCAGCGTGGTCTACGTTGGCGCATTCTAGTAGCCAGGGGCTGGCTGGAACCCTCAGGCAATGTATCCATCTTAGCCTGCCAGCCTGCCCATGGGAAGAATGGTGGAACCACCTAGAACCTCCTGTAATCTTCTGGAACAGGTGAGGTGACACCAACTGCCATTACCAACTGTCAACTGGCACTATAAAAGGAAAGGGAGGGAACCTTTCTGAGGAGACTGAGGGAGCGCAGACCTGGGGGAGAACCTACGCAGGAGCTTTAGGCAGTGGGGCCTAGACAGGGGCCTATGACACTGGTAGAGACAGGGCCTAGGTGCTGCCTATCAAGTGTTGAGGTATCCTGGATTTGCCCCTCTGACCTGGCCCGGCGGAAGGGGAACCCCCAGTCTGCTTGAAGGGAACTGGCTGAGGAGATCTAACACCAGCCACCAACTTAACCCCCTTCAAAGAAACAGGAAACCAACTGAAACTTACAAGGGCGCAAGAAACATAAAGCGCTAAGAAGAAACCAGGCGCAAGGAACATAAAGCGCCAAGAGAAGACTGAATCACCACAGGACATTTGAAGAACCACCCAGGTATTGGCGCGGTGTTGCTCCCTGTGCCCCCTGACGCCATCTGGGATTCCTCTGTCTGGTTTGCCACGGACGTGTGGTCTGTCCTGTTGGTTCTACTGAACTACATGTTCTGCCTGAGCTGTGTTTAGCTCTTCCTGACTAAACTACCTGCACTGTCAGGCGCTGAACTGAATTATTATTGGGACTGCTGTCCTGCTGCATTCCTAGCCAGAACCCTTACAAAGCGCTACAGACTGCCTGTGCCTATAAAGCACTGTGACCTGTGCCTGGACTGCTGTGATTAGCCTCCTTGCGAAGCGCTGTGGTCCTGGAGACTTTTGTGCCTGCTCAGCGCTGTGGTGAATGCCTGCTGTGGAACCTGCTGTGAAGCGCTGTATCCAGCTCACTGCCCTAAGCGCTATTGCTGAAACTGCCCAGCGCTGTGAACTACCAGAATGGCTGAGCCCTGAGGAGCGCTACATCCCTCAGGTGCTAAGAATTGATGTGGCCTTCCTAGCGCCGTGACTGCCAAGCGCCGAAGCCTCTGCGCGCTGTGCCCTCGAGTGCTGTACTTGCTCCCCTCAGTGCTGGGACCAGAAGCGCTGCTCGACCTACCGCTACATCGCGGGAGCCTTTGTGCTGTCATCTGACTCCCTCGGCGGCCCCCGGTGTGAGGAGAGGGCCGCCGCCATGTGATGTGGGCCGTGCCACGTCCGGAGGAGTGGGCGGAGAAGATGCCTTTCCTCGGCTCACCCAGGAGCCGCTCTCACCGCCGCAGCCCAGCCGAAGAGTGAGGAGTGTCCTCGGCGGCCCTCGGAGCCAGGAGAGGGCCGCCGCATCCCATCCGAAGGCCGCATAGGCCCTGAAGCCACCGCCCACCCTACTCACGTGACGAGGGGGGAGCGCCGCATCAGAGGCCGCGCCCCGCCTCCAGTAGTGCGTTCTGGGGCCATCCTGCTTCCGCTGTTGATTGCGGTGTCCCTGATCGGTCCCGAGGCCTGAGGAGCCGGGACTGGTTCCATTGAAGCGCGGGGCATATCGGAGGGGCTCACGGAGGAGTGAGAGCCCCCCCCCTACCCCGCTTTCCAGGACAGCGCCACCAGGGCTCCAAGAGGAGCCGGAGCCCTCAAACCCACCAGAAGTCTACGCAAGGGCCCGGGAAGGGCCGAAGAAGGCAGGTAACCCCCGGGGAGGAGGGCGGAAGGTCGCATGAGACCTCAAGTTCGCCCCTCCCCTGGGGAAGATTGTTGTTGGGCCCCGTTGGCCCAGATTAACGGCAAAGAGTCAGCAAACCCCCAGGGAGGAGGGCGGAAGGCCCCGGGAGGCCCCGAGTTCGCCTCTCCCTGGGGAAAAGTGGTGACTGGTCCATGTTGGCCCTAATTAGCCCAGGAGAGTCTCCTGACCTGGGCCAGGACCCCTAAACACCGTGAGGGCATTATTTGGTGAGAATTAACCCCTGCCTGGGGTACTGTTAAATGCCAATTACTGAAGTCTTATGCATGGCTTGTTTGGGATGATTGAAATGTATGCCCTTTTCGCATAGTGTATTTATAGCTTAACTAGCAGCCCGTCCCGACGTTGTCCGGGTATGAATTGCTGCCGGCCAGTAGTATATTGTTTCGTAGGATTTCGTTTTGATAGCATTTATTATCTGTGACAGGCCTGTGAAACGCTCCGATTCACAGTGCACTGCTGATGCACTTAAGAGTGCGCGTTCAGTAGTGTGTTAACTCGAGTTTCCCTACTTTATTTTCCTTGCAATATTATATAGCACGAACTCGACAACATGGCATGAGCACAATTTACATTACAGAAGAACACATTGATTTGTGGTAGGCACGGGGAGACAAAGCGATTTGCCTGTAATCACAGGATGTTGAGCTGATGCTGAGATTCTAACGTAGCTCCCCATCTCTAAAGTTCGCAATTCTAGAACTTGTGGTGGGAGGTGTGTCTAAAAGTGTATGTCGGTGCTGGGCATCAAGTCAATAGCACTTTATTTCGATTACTAAAAATCATAAAAGCGATCACACAATTATATTACACACAAGAATATTAAAAACATTAAAATATATACATGTAACATGTAAAAAAGACATAAAATCAGGTATTGGTAATGGGCTCATTCAAAAGTTTAAAAAAATCTCAAAATTAATTTGCAGAGGGGTATAATCAGTTCATTGAGAAGAGGATATAATCAGTTCTCCAGTTGCCTAAATGCCACCCTCTTATTCTTATTACGGACAGCAGCCACCAGGAAGCTGGCAACCCCGAACATCAGCTTCGGAGTGCTTAACATTTGTAAAAACATCAGTGCTGGTTTGACCTGGGTGAATCCCGCTTCTCTCAGTAGTGGCACTAGGTATTGCTTCCTGATATCCGAGAAATGTTGGCAAAACATAATAAAGTGCAAAAGGCTTTGGGGAGAGACACTATCACAGCTACAAGGAGGTGTAAAGTCCGGTTTCCCCCACACACAAGAAATACCCAGGGTATATTGAACAATACTTAATCTGAATCTAATCAGAAGATGTCGATGCTGTGGAATGGATACAATTCTGGGGTAAGGTTCTATATGTGGAGTCGTTTTTAAAACATAGTTAGATCTAACAAGGGGTTTATACATCTCCACATATTCCCGCTCTTGTTCTACCATCCTCATGAAGTTCGTTTTTATCCACTTCAAATCATTTTTATGCAACAAGTGCGGAGAGTGAAAAAGCTCTGGGCGTCCCAGTTTAGCAAAGACATCTCTAATGTAGCATAGCCAGGGTATTTTGTGTGCTTTATCAAGTGCCATTACATCTTTAAGGATAGCATGATTCAATGTGATCTCCTTGTTAGTCCAAGTTTTAACCCAGCACGTTACAGGGGCTAAACGAATAAGATCGGAAATATAGCTCAGTCCCAGCTCAGTGTGAATTGTATACACAGGCGTTGATTGGGGAACAGCTAAGAGGGTCCGTAAAAACGTATTCTCTATTTTTTGGAATTTTTCCTGTTGCAAGTATCCTCATAGTGAGGCCCCGTACAGTGTGATAGACAGGCATTTAGATTCATAAATGGTTAAAAGTGCCTCGATAGGCCTGGATCCTAACCTCTTTACAAAGTCCATTAAAGCAGAGGATGATCTAGCAACTGCTAAACATTTCGCATTAATTTGAGGGGCCCAGCTTCCCTTTAAATCAAAAATTACACCAAGGTACGTAAATACAGGGACAGTTGATAAGACAACACCATTACAGGAAAAGGGCAGTATTCTGTATGTTTTTGGGCGCTTTCCTACCACCATGACATGGGACTTCTTACTATTCACCCTCAGATCTAACGATTCCATGAAGCCACCAAAGGAGTCTAAAAGTCTCTGCAGCCCCAGTCTTGTGCGTGCCAACAGTACCGCATCATCGGCATAAAGGAGGACCAGGACTGCAGAGTTTCCCACAAAGGGAGAATCCTGGGTGGCCATTTCCAGATGTTTATCAATGGAATTTATGTAGAGTGTAAAGAGCAGAGGGGCCAAGATACACCTTTGCCTTACCCCCCGCTTAGAGTCAAAGTAGCGTGTGCATCCCCCTTCCCTGTTAAGTGGTGGGCATCAATGAGAGAGACCTGTGCATTTTTCCAATTGGTGGTGAAAAAATATGAGTATGTTGCTGGAGATGTGGGCCGCCGTGCCACCAATGTACTTACGGGGGAGGGTAAACACCCATTATTCCGCAAATTTCTTTTCGCATACCATCACTCTGCATAATTTCATTACAAAAGTACCATGACTCCGCAATGCCATTATAACGCATGGCATTACATTTTATATGCTTTTACCACGCATACATTTACAACGAAATTCGTTGTAAGTGCATGAATGGTAAAAGCATGTTTTTTAAAAATGTTTGGTTAAGGCAAGTATGGGTATAGGGGTATATGTTTTGGGGTACTGAGGTATATGTTTTGGGGTGTTTGGGTATTTTAATGGTTCAGATATAGTTTTGGGTTATGGGGTACAGGGGTATTTTTAGGGTTCAGGGCTAGGTTTGGGTTTTGAGGTACAGGGGTATTTTTAGGGTTCAGGGCTAGGTTTGGGTTTTGGGATACAGGGGTATTTTAGGGTTCTGGGCTAGGTTTGGGTTTTGGGGTACAGGGGTATTTTTAGGGTTCAGGGGTAGGTTTGGGTTTTGGAGTACAGGGGTATTTTAAGGGCTATGGGCTAGGTTTGGGTTTTGGGGTACAGGGGTATTTTAGGGTTCAGGGGTAGGTTTGGGTTTTGGGGTACAGGGGTATTTTTAGGGTGCAGGGGTATGTTTGGGGTTTGAGGTACAGGGGTATTTATAGGGTTCAGGGCTAGGTTTTGGTTTTGGGGTACAGGGGTACTTTTAGGGTTTAGGGATAGGTTTGGGTTTTGGGGTACAGGGTATATTTATAGGGTTAAGATGGGTTAGTGTTTAAGGGTGTTGGGGTATTTTATAGAGTAAGGGTGGGTTATGATTATGGGGTGCAGGGGTCTTTAAAGTAGGGGTGGGCGGAATTGGCGTGAACTTGGTACAATAAATCCGCAATATTTCGTTCCGTCAGAATTCCAATTATTAAAACAGAAGCCTCATATATTCAAGGTAAAATAACAAGTATTTCTACATGCTAAAATGCATATAGTCATTTCACAAAAGTGAAATTAGCTTCCAGCAAGCAGTGAGAGAGGTGATGATTTTGAGATCAAGCCCCTGCAAACCATTATGGGATGAGATTAGCAGTGGGAAGTGAATATTATCGTATCCAAATAATTCTACAAAGAGCTGCAGTTCACCTCGTTCTCCCCAGTTGTCCCCAAGAGGCAAATGCAATAGCATTTAAAATATTATACATCAAGCTGCAGTTCACCTCATGGTCCCTAGATGTCCCTGATGAGGCAAATCCAATTGCATTTAAAATATTACGCATCAAGCTGCAGTTCACCTCGCTGTCCCTAGATGTCCCTGATGAGGCAAATGCAATAGCATTTAAAATATTATACATCAAGCTGCAGTTCACCTCGTCGTCCCAAGATGTCCCTGATGAGTAAAATTCCAAAACGTTGAAACCCTTTCATGAATGCTAAAAATTATGCTAAGCTTATCCCATAATGCTTTGCAGGGCCTTTTAGTTGTATTGTTGCCCATAACTGTGCTTGGGGTGGTTCTAAGAGAATGGGACTTCCACTGAATTACTATTTAAAGGGAGCAGGAATGTATAGAACCCGGGAAGAAAAAAACAACACTCGTGACAGAATGCCCCCAGCGATTGTCACGTCCCCAGCACACACCCACAGCACAATGCAGACACGCCCACAAGGGACTACTTTGCTGGCACGGTTCTTTTACATTTTAAATGTATATGGTGGGCGTCTGCATAGCCTATGTCCTTCTGCTGCAACTGCCCTTTCCAACGCTGTATTGGGTGTTGTGATTGGTGCTGTTGTTCCCGAGTTTACCTGGCCAAAAGGTGCAAGTTCTCTCTTTATAATAGTAGTATAGATGAAATGCTTTGTATTTAACAGAAATGTGCATAATACACTTATGAAATGTTCACAACAGGAAATTGAATATTCTACCTTTAGTGAAATAGGGTGGCTCCTGTTCAATGTTACACCCCCTGAATGCCCATAGGTGTTTAGGTGTAGTTCTACATGAAACATGCCTAAATGATTCTCATGAATTTCTTGCAGAGGTGGGCTCTATGGAATGTTGATTCTCACCTGCAAATAAGAGTATACCTAATGAAATAGGGAAGTTGTTGAATGTCAACGAAAGCTCAATTTTTGTTCCAGAAGAAGGGTTACTTCTATTCCCTGAAATGTTTATTCCTGACTAAGGAAATGTTTTACCTACGCTTAGGGGATGGTACTTCCGGCCTGAGTGTTAATGGCCTGTTTAGTCAGGGGGGTGGTGAGATGTTATTTCGTACCTAGTAGGATGGTTAATCTACCCTAATTAGGGGTCTGCTGATGCCCTCTTAGATGATAAATTAATCTGTAGGGTAAAGAGGTTACTGCTAAGAAAATGCTTGGCCGCTAATGAAATGTGTTGATGCATAATATGGTAAAATGCATATTGATTGAAAAGGTTGATGCATAACTAGTGAAAAGTTTTCCTTCAACTGTTTACCAGCGTAATGCTCAATCCTACTAGGAGTGATTCCTAAAAGAGTTATACCTACCCACGAGGTTGTTTATTCCTAATGAAATGTTTACTTCCACGTAGTGCCTTATTTATTAGAAGCCTACAGTGATTTAGTTACATGTTTCTGTGGTAAAACACTCACCCTTGCTTGGTGAGAGGTGGGTAAAAAGCCCACAGGGCTAATAAGATGACCTATCATTTTGATTGTCTTCTTAATGTAATTGATGCAGGTGCTGACCGGGGGCAAGGCATAGGTCAGGCCTGTGTTTTGCTAAAAATGTACTTATCCAATATTTAATATTTATGGAATATCTAATATTTATTCAACGGAAGTCTAATGCCAAGTGTTGACACACAGGTATCTGAAAAGAGAGCTAAGAAGCGAGGGGCATATTACCAACAACTAGCGATAATTTTTGTCTCTAACTTGTTTAGAGACAAAAATTATCGCCGCACATCGGCGATTTTTATCGCAGATAAACCTTGCTATTAACAAGGTTTATCGCAAATGCGATAAAAAATGGCTGCAATGCATGAATATCGCTGAAAAGTCAGCGATATTCATGCATTATCTAGCAAATGCTCTTAGCCATGTTATCCACCTCCCATTGGATAACATGGCTAAGAACTGCTCAGGGCAGGTGTTAGCTTTTGGAGATATTCCCGCTTAGCGCGAATATCTCCAAAAGTTGATAATAGGAGATTTGCGATGTTAGCGACTGTTTTCAGTCTCTAACATCTTGGCACGCCCACTTTGCATCTCATTACTGATAAATATCACTGACATGCAAAGTGGGGCCCAAGATGGTCGCTATCTCCTACTAGCTGTCGCTAACTGGTGTTAGCGACAGCTTGGTAATAGGGAGATAATTTTATCTCCGCTTTCTTGGCTTTTAAAGCCAAAAAAGCGGAGATAAACCCCCTTGATAATATGCCCCCCAATTTTATGATGAATTCCTAATACCCTGATCCTGCTCTATCTTAATAAAGTTGACTTGAGTTTTTACACAAGCTCACTGGAGTGGCGTCCCTAATTGCGTGCTCATGTTTCTGACTCAGTGGTTGCGTGTGCTGTATGGTCGCTTTACACATAAGCTTTCGGATGCCTACCCACTCGTGCCATGCTACCCTAGGGGACTGGTGACCCCAGTTCCAACACCCACATTGAGCACATTTCAGACAGAAACAGAAAGATTTCAAACATTCAGGACACACAATACAGCGCTTTATGAATTGCGTCAACGCCATTCACATACTGAAGTTACACTAATGGGAAAAACCACATAGACATTGAAACACACAGTGAACCCACAGATCAATACACAATACTGAAACAAAATACAACCCACAAACTGAACTTAAACCAAACCATTTGTAAATGCTAGTTGGAAGTCATATTTACAAGAAACGCTTGACATATTTACAAGAAACACTTGGCAATAGTGTTTCAAAAGACTGCACTTCACCAGTTTTGACTGGCAGAGCACCAAAAATCGCTCTGCATTTCCCCATTGATAAAAGTGCACAGAACAAAGGATCCTTATATGTATTAGGCCCATATTTTAATTCCCTGGGGATACAAAATCACCAAGGAAGAAATATGTTTTACACCTAAACCTATTTAGGTATCCCTTCTAAGGGAAGCCGGCTCATTTACTTCACATCACATTATGGTACCATCCACAAAAGCAACACATTTTAACATGTGAGCTTAACAGCAGGCATGACCAAAAATATTGCAGAATATACAATATTAAACTCAAGGTGGTGCTTAAAGTACCTCTTCGTACGTGCACCGTTCAAATTTCAAACAAAGTAGAGAAAAGTCTCTGCATTACCTGCCTACATGAGTTGCAACTCACATATCACATTCATAGGCTCATTCAAAATGACTAGTCAATTTCAAATTCAAACAAATTAGTTGGGGCAAGCGTATCCTAGAACTGCCTTGCCAATCAAGACTATCAAAGGCTCGGGGCAAGTATCGTACAACGATTCTTACCAGTCAAGAGCGTCCAAATTGTAACTGCCAAGTTCTGAATGACCTAATGGTCTCTCTTTTCATTTTTTTTTTTTTAATACTCACGCCAAAAATGTTCTCAGTCAGGGGTGACATCATGTGGAGGATCAAAATCAGGAAGATCAGAAACACACTGGGCTGCAGACACAAGGAATCACCAGAAGCGCCGTGCACAGCATACCTTCTTTGCAGAAACCAGTCCCATGCTCCTCAGTAGTTTTCTGTCTCCTGACAAGATGATCACTCCTTCAGATAGCCACCTCTCTGATGAGCCCCGAGTTGGGCGCCAATGGTAGAAACCAAAATCTGCTTCTCAGGGGTCTCACTGATATGTAGTCCTTTAAAAGCAGAAAGAAGTTGACACAGAAATCTGGAATATAAAAATAAACATTTATTACACTCACATGAGTTGAGGCTGCGTCACCCAGAAGCCGTGGCAATTGAATGAGGCAGTCTGCAGAATACAGAAACCTGGGGCATTATATATGTTTCAGAAATACATACTAAGCATAAATGCAAGAGGCAGTCCTGGCTCGTGCAAGCACACAAAAATACCTAATATGGACATACAAGTTCTCTTTGTTCAACCAAGTGGGAGGAGCTAACAGTTTTCAGAACGTAGTGAACACATTCCTTTCTGAAACTAATCAGTAACAGCTGCAGATCCTACCGGGCATTTCTGAGCATGCGTTAAAGTGGAGGAGGCTAAAAATAACCTGTTACTGGGCAGACTTCAGGCGCAGCTAACAGGAAAGTAGGACAAAGCACATGGTGAGCACATGGCAGCACATGGCACTCAAAATGGCCGCTAGAAAGACCAAATGGCTTCTGCTAACGCTAACCCATTGCTGCTAATTTACAACACCGTCAATCCAGGACCCGGGATGCAATGGCCGCAGGTAGAAGGCACGTTAGGCTGCAGGTATCAGGCTGTGGGTAGCGAGGTGGCAGCGGCTGCCGTGGAGCGCGGAACGCGGAAACCGCCCAAACTCGAGACTCAAGAGTTGCTCTGCTCATCTCAGCCACGCTACGAACTCCGGGTGTCGGGAGCAGGAACAGGAACAGCGTTTGTGACTCTTTCCACCACCTTTCTTAGATCTAGGCGTAGGTGGTTTATGTCCATCGCCATTGTGTTTATCTTTGTTTCTAGCGCCACCCGGGAGTCTCTAATGGACCCCAATAAATCCGCCTTGTCTTGTGCCATAGCTCCTTGGCTGGTCGCACTTACAGGGTCTCTTCTGGGCTGGTCTGTTGCTGCTGGAACCAGCACTGTGTATTGCCCTATTTTGTTGGTCTGTTCTCCTCTCGATGGCTTATCTTTTACCATAGTCTGGCCGTGTGCTAATCGCTTGGTTTATTTCTTGTTAGGCACTTTTTCTCAATTGGCGTGGGTCCTACGGGGGAAGCCACTCCAGTTCTATCCGTTAGTGTATATATCTCTTGGTCCCGGTCTTCCAGGTTGGTCTCTGACCACCGCTGCTCCAGTCGTCTTGTGTCTATCAGACCTCCTACAATAGAGGGGAGCTCCCAAACCTGACTGGATGGCGGCCCCCATATCTAGTGTCTCTTTGCCTCCTTTGTGTTGTTACCCTTCAGTTTATAGGGCCTTATTCTGTCGCCTTCAGGTGGGCAAAGGTAGGAATACTTTCTTTCCTAAAGTATTACTTGGTCTCAATCCTCTTCAGCACCCTAGTCGTCCTGTACACCATGATTGTTCCTTCTGTGTGCCGCTTGGCTCAGCTATCAGTTTTGCCTACACTTATTTGCACAAACTGTTTTTAAGGCCCCTAGGTCATAATATTATCAGCGTTCGTGGAGTGCTTTGTTATTTTATGCCTTGTCTCCTGTGAAGTTTTGCCTTTTTTACATCTTATCTTTGGCTTTTTTTCCCTGTTTTTCTATTGTGAGGGTCTTCACTCCTTAGCCACTGTTGATCCGCCTTGTTGGTTCTTTGGTGTTTCGGCCGTCTCACTCCTCACCTTTGGGGCCCCAATTGTGCCGCGGAGGAGTCCGCCTGCATCGCTGTGCTGGTTCCAGAATTGTGATCGAGACTTAGGCCCCTCCTCAGCCGGGCTGCTCACTCATGTCCCAGTTCTTCGTCACGTCTACACCCATCTATCTCGCTACAGCTCAGCTTATCCCCCCCAGCAGGGCTGGATTTCCTCCCTACGTGGCTGGCTCTGTGGCACCAGAAGACGCGACGCGTGCTGGGGACACCGATCTTAGGCTCCAAGAATCTCCTGCAGTCATTCTGGGTAATGCACAAGACCTAGGAGGGCTGCACGCACTTCCGACTCCAGTCAGCGAAGGAGCGGCGCAGCCCACCCAACCAGGCCTACTCTTCCTCCGGCCTCCCCCGGCTCCGCAGACCGATACCAACCACTCTACGGTCCCACAGGGGGGGTCAGGCTTTGTCAGGGCGCAGGATTCGTGGCTGGGGCTCAGTTTCTGACACCGGACGTGGCACCATTGACCTTAATTGCCAGGGCCGCTTTTCGTACTCTGGTCAGGCACAGCCATCCTTAGGTCAGGAACTCCGCTTGGCTCACTGTTAGCGGTGATCGTTTTCTACTGTTTATACAATGGAATACTGCCGCTCTTGAACTTGCCAAGGTCTAGGGATGTTGCGACACAATTTTGAACGACATTTTCACAGGTTCCGCCAGGATTTATGCAGGATTCCCTTAATAGGAGCTGGAGCTCAGCGCGAGCACAACTAGCCGGCCATCTGTCAGGCCACGCCCCCCTAGCGATCGGTGTTAAAGGACCAACTGCATCTATTTAGGAATGATGAGGGGGGCATCCCTACACAAAGGAGGTGGAGTTGCAGAAGGTCACAGGGTGTGAATGAATGAAATAAGTGGAGGTGTGGAGGTGGTAAATAAGGTCACAGGCTGCAGACTGCAGAGGGTCAGGAGGTGCAAATGCATGCTGTAAGGAGCAGCCAGACATGGGTTATAGGTTCAAGTGGCAGAGGGTCACAGGCTATGTACAGTACAGTGAACTATTTGAGAGAAGGGCTAATGAATAATTTGGCTGCTTGTCCAGTGAAGGAAAGACGTGTGCTTATGTCTTCAAGTACTTGAATAAGGTCTGCAATGTTTCACCATGCAGTACGGTCACTGTGCTTCACCTGGCCATGCTCAGGCTGTTGTTGATGGGAGGCCAGAATTATCATGTGCGTGTTCAGTATTGGCACCACCTTCCTCCTGCACTCTGAGGAGGGAAAGAGGCCAGACTGCAAATATGGCAGCCTGACGAGTATCCCTTTAGTCAGTAGCGAAACAGAGCTAGAAAATTAAACTGTTAAAAGGTGGGCGTGAGGGAGGGGCGGTGACCCCATGGACAATGCAAAAATTTAAATGTGCATGTTTACACATTTAGTGGCAGATTTACAAGCCCTTTGCGACACTTTTGCACACTGTTGCGTCAGTTTTGTGACGCAGCGGCAGCATATAAAATGTGGCCAATTTACAATGTGACTCAAGCCCTGCATCACATATCTACGTCAGGTATAATGTATGCAGGGTGTGCGTTCCCAAGCAAGAAAGCCTCATAAAAGTGACGCAGTGAAATGTACAAGATTTCACTGCGTCACTTCTATGGCGCCACTGCGTCAACACCTTACTCCTGCTTATAGCAGGCGTAAGGCGTTGATACGATGTATATGCGCTTTTCTGATTTTTTTTAATAGATCGAATAAAGATTTCAATTGAAATTAACTGAGTGATGCAGTGTAGTGGGAAAAGGCCTCAAAATGTGTTGCTGGAGTTGCGTCGTCTTGCGACACGAATCCAGCAATGCATGACTTTTGCCCCAACAGATGCGTCAGAATTTCTGACACATCTGTCAATCCTTGCCCCATGGTGCGCCAAATTGTAAATACAGCGCATCCATGGTGGCACAAGTATTTCTCGGAGTAGCGCAGGGAAAGTGACGCATATCTATAGATGCGTCACATTGTAAAGCCCTGCGCCACATGTGGGCGTACCAGCGCAGGGTGGGCGTTTAGGCGCAGGAACGCTTCGAAAAAACGCCTGAGTGAAATGTGTAAGATTTCGCTCAGTCACTTTTCCGACCCCGCTGCGTCAAAACCTTGCGCCAGCTTGAAGCAGGCGTAAGGTATGACGCACCATGCAGAAGATAGCCCGGATTGGCACAGTGCTGAAATTGTGTCGCGCCTGCGACACAACTCCAGCACTGCGCCAACCTTACGCCTGCAGATGTGATACACATCTGTTTATCCTTGTGCCTTGATGCGCCGCATGATAACTGCGGCGCATATGTGGTGGTGCAATGGTAAACTTGTGTCACGCATCTTTCCTGGCACATCCCTGCTGATTTGCAGGGGTGCGCCAAGAAACGTAAATCTGCCCCCACATGTCTAAAAAATCCCTTGTGGGCAGTAGCATAGCAAGGATACCAAGTGTCCTGGTGCCAATAAGAAAAATGTCCCCCTGACTGTTACTGTAGTAATAATACAGAAACTATCAGGGTTCAATGAGCTCTGGTGCCACTGCACCGGCTGCACCAATGCCAGCTACGCCCCAGGTTGTAGAACAACATTTCCTCAATTCACTTAGGGAAAGGGTTCTGAAACGAATGTTCTATCTCTATCGCTGAGTGTGCTTATTGCGCTTTTTTTTTTTATCGCTGGCTATCGCTGGAATATCTTGCCAAGCTAGCGCTGTATTACCATTGCTCAGCGCTATGGCGATAAATATTCCAGGGATAGCGGGCAAATGGCCAAACATCATCTAAAAACAGCGATCTCCCACCCACAATGGCGATGATCTTGGTGAGAAGGAACTTTGCCCTTAATTCCATAATCCACCTCTAGCAGACGTTAAATAGAGGTGAAACATTGCGAAAGCGATTAAAGTAGCTTACTGGTGATGTCAACATGTTGTGATGTAATCAGTTTGGCCGCTAAGGTCCCGCGAGGCCACGTGTAACGCCATGAAAATTTCTTCCGTATCACTTTTATGCAAGCCCCATGAAACAATAGGACCTTCCAAAAATGTAAATGTTTCCGCCATCAGTGCCACACTTAGTGCAACTGAATGTGGAGGAATCCACTTATAAGTAAAGGATGTTTTGCTTAAACACGGCGTCATTCTCCTTGTAGGTTTCACTTAAGACAAATAGGACGGTGTTCTATGTAAAGATGTTAGGCGTAGTAAAAAAAAAATAATACAATCTAATATGTCAAAAGATAGATACAAAATGTATGTTCCAATCTTATAGACAACTATCATTGGCTGTGGCCGCTGTTGGTCTTCTATACAATGCATTATGGGTATATCTATTCACCATATCTTCTTTACCATGTCCTCATTCGAGATTTTCATTGGAAAATTGACTGCAATTCTACTGACTGCCGACAGAGGGCCCCCTCGGCATTACCTCTTCAACCCTGCTCCAAGGATGGCTTTGCACAGCCCCTGTAAGACAGCCTGTGACATCACGTCTCTTCTTTGTATTATATTTTTTCTGCCACAGTGGGTGAATGAATTTCTAGAAAAGGCATCTCGAGTAGGGAAGCCACCTTTCTTATAGAAAAATACCCGCCATTTGTTTAAGGAGTCTGCAAAGGCCTACCCTTGACACTAAAAAGGGCTGTACATAAAATGGCATGTATTCATTTGTAAAGTGGCCTTTCTTTTCTGTAATTACTAGTCATAAATCATTAAAGTAGCCCTAAAACATATTTATAAGTGCTATTTATAATTGCTTTTTGAAATATGCACAAATAAGTGCAAAAAATACCAGGCTTCTCAGTGCGCACTCCTTGCGACATACCTGATGCATCATATTTAATGTCTGACGCATCATGTTGCAAGAAGTTACAGATACGACAGTATTTCTGACATATCTGTAAGCGCAAAAGTGACGCATTGCTGGAATGTGTCACAAAAGTGACGCAACTCCAGCAATCCATCCTTTCACATGGGGCTTGGAGGGCCTGTGTTGTGTTTAGGGGTGGGCGGAAAATCCGTTCCGCTCGCGGATTTTGCAGATTTTCGGGAAATCCGCAATCTGTGAGATTTGCGAATCTCCCGCAAAATCCGCAAATCCGCGAGCAGCGGATTTTGCTCGCACTGCTCGCACTGTTCGCGTGAGTTCGCGTGAGTTCGCGCCCCGCGAATAAGTGCAAAATTGCAGAAATACGATCTTAGCAAAACTGAAAGTAACTACTTACCAAGTTCAAAAGTTCAGGCTCATCATTAGTAGCCATTTCCTGTAGTGCTTCCTGAGGGGCCCCTCCAGAGTTCAGTTGCCAGTTGAAACTATTATGTGACCCTGCTCTGAACCTCAGAATAGTTACACATATGCCACAAAGGTCCTGAATTACAGCTAAGGGAGACAAGCAGGAGCCAGGCTGGAAGTTAAAATCCATTAATCAGCCCCTAATTCATTATTGTCAGTTGGGGCAGGGCAGGTGTTGTAACTAATTTTGCAACAATGAAAGCACTTAGCAAGTGCAAAAGATCACTAATCAGGGCGCACTAAGGAAGCAGGTGCCAGCTAAAAAAATATTCTGTGACACATTAATCAGCCCCAAATTAATTCAGGTCACTTGAGGCAGGGAAGGTGTGCTTTGCTTTGCCGAAAATAATGTACACTGGACAACCAGAGGGTGTGGTGATGAAACAGAGGGTGGCATGGGTGGGCCAGAGGGTGGCATGAGTAGTCAGAGAGTGGCAGTGGTGACAGAGAGTGGCAGTGATGAAGAAGAGTGTCCCAAACAGGCTGGACACGTAGAAACAACAAGTTCGCGAAACTTGCGACCCGACAGGTAAGGTCGCAATTTGCGAAAGTGTACAAAACCCTCGCGAACTGGCAGAAACACGGGCGAACACAAAAAAAAAAAATCCGCAAATTCGCGGGAATTCGCGGATTTTGCGGATTGCGAATCCGCAAATCCGCAAAATTCGCGAACGCGAGATCCGCAAAATTCGCTCATGCCTAGTTGTGTTACGCCTGCTGTGAGGCAGGCGCAAGATTTTCACGCAACGGTGTCCAAGAAGTGACGCAGGGAAAGCTCATAGATTTCACTACGACACTTCTATGATGTCTTAAAGTGCCAGATTCTCCCCTAACAAAGTTAAAGACCCATCGCACTATCCCTGCTAGGCCCTGGACCCAGCTACTACGCAGGCCAAATTCCAACTTAGGGCGGCTGTGGAACATGATGTATTAATTGTAGGTAGATACCGCAGTACTTTGCCTTCAGTGGAATTTAAGAAACCCCAATCACTTATATCGAGTAATTCAATACCATATAGTAGTGATGCTGGGATTTTAGCGCGGTAAACTTCCAACAAGATAGCAAAGTGTTTTTTACCTGTAGAATTGTAAAGGGAGAATAAACTTTTACCTTGAACAATTGCTTTCCGGGTGTTGTTTGCTATGTGAGACTTATCGCTTAGATTACCAACAATAGTTTTTCCGAGGAAGACATAGGATTTTACCACTTCTAATCTCTATCCCCCTACAGACCAGGGAAAGCTCACATATTTTATTTTTTTCCTTCCCGTCATGCACATTACTTTACTACGTTTATCTTCAAATAATGTGCCTCAGCATATCCATAAAGTACCTGCAGACGATTATTTAATCCTTTTGGTGTTAAATCCAGAATTAATATATTGTCGGCATATAACAGACAAACAATTGTTGAACCCCCCAGCATAGGTGCAATTCCTTCACTTGTGGACAAAACAAAAGGAAGATCAGATATATAAAGAGAAAATAATAAAGGGGCCAGTAAACAACCTTGGGGCATATTACCAAGCAATAGCGATAATTATCGCTATTGCTTGGTTAGCGTGAAAAAAGCATCGCCGAGCTGCGGCGCTATTTATCGCAGATAAACCTTGGTATTACCAAGGTTTATCGCAAATGCGATAAAAATTGGCCGCAATGCATGAATATCGCTGAAAAGTCAGCGATATTCATGCATTAGCGAGCTAATGCTCTTAGCCATGTTATCCACCTCCCATTGGATAACATGGCTAAGAACTGCTCAGGGCAGGTGTTAGCTTTTGGAGATATTTGCGCTTTGCACGAATATCTCCAAAAGTTGGTAATAGGAGATAGCGATGTTAGGGACTGTTTCCAGTCGCTAACATCTTGGCAGGCCCACTTTGCATGTCATTAGTGATAAATATCACTGACATGCAAAGTGGGGCCCAATTATGGGGGCGGAGTCCAAGATGGCGGAGTGAGGGCTCTGCTGGCGGCGGATCGAGAGCTCCCTCCCTTCACTCCGATGCCGACAGAGATTACTGGCATTTTTCAAGGATTGCAGGAGCTGCATTATGCCATGATTTTACAGAACTAACGCGGCAGGCTGAGAGCTGCGAGTCGAGTCGGCGTGTTGGAGAGGAAAAAACGGCCGGGGAAAACGGGAACGCGGTGATCCACAAGGCTAATGCAGCAGGCTGAGAGCCGCGAGCCAGCGTCCTGGTGAGGAGGAGAAAAAGGACGGCAAGGCTACGATTGTGGACGCCGTGACTGTGCGAATCTGAACTACAAATGTGGCAGGCTGAGAGCCGCGAGGCTGGTGCATGGAGCCGGTGAGTCAGAGTGGTACGCGCGTGGTACAGGCGAGGAAGGGGGAAAAAAACAGCCAGGAGCGACGGAAAACAAACAAACAAACACACGGAGTAGCTGGAAGGGCAGAAGTTGCATTTGTTCCTGTCTCACCTACCTGGTTACACTCTGCAGCGCTTTTGCCTTTTGCCTTACAAGCAGCAGCATCACATATCCACATTTCTACACTCTGATCTGGACGGATATTTCGGTTCATGCTGTGGCTGTCTTCAGATATCTGGTGTGCAGTGCGGGGCTGGCTGGAGAAAAGACTTACTCGATCTGGCAGCAACTTGTTGGGTCTGGCCAAGGCGAGGTTTGCTCTGTTTTCACCTGAGACTATGTCACCTAAACACCCTCCTTGTACAACGCGGAATACTAAAACTGCTGCAACTGCGGCTGAAACTGCGGCTGCAATAACGGCTGCACTTAAATGTAATACAGAAAAAACGTCCTTCGCTCCAGCCTCTGCCTCGGCCCCAGACCAAACCTCCGCTCTAGCTTCTGCTATTCTCATAAAGGCTATAGCAGCTACGAAAGACACAAAGACGGGGGGAGGCTGAGAAAAAGGCAGTGAACTCTGAGTCAGCAACACTGGTAGCACCGGCACCGGGTGCTACTTTAAAAGGGAGCGACAGGAAGGCGGCAGGTAAGACAATTCTGCGCCCTCCTCAATTTAACTGTGGAACTGTTCCTAAAAAGTTAACACAAACAGGCGCAGACATCAATGATATTACTAATGAAAGTGTTAAAGATGAGGCTATTCCGGAGGAGGATGGAACTGTAATAAGAGTTGAGAATAACATTACATTGGTTAATACAAATCACGAAGACGACTCAGATTTACTTATACATCAGGCAGTACCTCCAATTTTTAACGAGAATAACGAGAATAATGAGATTCGGGTGGCGCTAATATGCACTGAGACAACAGCAGAGAATAGTGAGAATAGTGAGTCAAATGAGGCAGCAGAAGGGGGATCCCAATCATTAGACTCATCCAATTCAGTCTCAGACTTGGTTATACCCTCGAGGATGGAGGACTTAACTGATAAAGATAAAGACAAAGAAACTCTGGAAGTAAGCAATAGTCATGAAACAAACTCAATGAATAATCATGGCTCAGAACATACTTCGGAGCTAGCTGATGAACATCTCTTTTCTGAAGACTGTGAATATGACACAGAAGAGGAAATGGATAAGCCTATGGATAAAACTTTGAGTAAGTTACCTCCGAAGAGACGCAGAGGTAAAGCTAAGACAACCCACAAGAAGAAAGGTAAAGCCCTATCTAACTTAGCTACAGACACAGCTTCTTTTAACTCAAAAAGAATGGCCAGTGAAAAAAGTCCGCTAAGGAAATGGATTGAGGCTAAAGGGCTACTTAAGACTATGACTCTAAGGCTCTCTGGGGGGAGTCCTACAGATAGCCCTATAGATAACGAGGTATTGCAAATTCGTAACCATGAATTTTTCGAAGAGTCTAAAAAAAAGAAGAAAAAGACCTTCTATCAACGGAAAAGGCAACGACATCTACTCTATCGGTACCCGCGGCTACGGATAATGAACTAAACAAACTATCTGCTGAAAGGATGTATGCAAATTCAACCGAAGCTACCAAGCCAGGAGGTACTGATCACCCCCAATTAGACACTATACTGAAACTCCTGATAAATCAAAGAGCAGAATTGGAGCTACACTATCAACAGCTGAAAAATGATAATATAAGACTGCAAAATTCCATAACTGATATAGCCTCTATACTAAAGGGTATCACACAGGAGATAATAGAGCTCCAGCAACGTACGGTCTTAGTAGAAGAAGGAAACCAACGACTAGATTCCACGGTGGAACGTCATGATGCCGAGCTAACTCAACTTCAGGGGAAAGTTGAGGATTTAGAGAATCGTCAAAGAAGATCCAACCTCAAACTCTATGGAATCCCGGAAGGATTGGAGGGATCTGACCCGAGAGCTTTTTTAGTGAAATTACTACCTCGAGCATTCCCGGATCTCTCAGATTGGGATTGGGACTCCCAGGTGCAGAGAGCACACAGACTACCACTTGTCCAAAAGCGTCAGAGCAATAAATTTCCACGCCCAATCTTGATGTATTTCGGTAATTTCCTGCTTCGACAAGCGGTCTGGCAAAAAGCTAAGCCTAACTCCCCAATAGTTATTGATAACCTTACCATCTTTGCTCGGTCAGATCTTAGCAAAGCCACAATGGACAAAAGATGGGAAATGCGCAAACTGATAGACCCAATCAATAAACTGGGAGGCTCGGCTTATCTACAAGAACCTGCCTGACTCAAAGTAATCATGAAGGGGCGCGTAATTTTTTTTAGTGAAGTAAATGAGGCACAGGAATATTTGGCCAGTCTGAATAAGAGTCAAAGGAGTAATGACTGAAAAGAAGAATGGAACATTTCAGTTGTTTTCAGCTGTCTTCAGCTCTATTCATTTAAAGAGACTCACAAATTTTCTTATAGATAGCAATTGAATATTAAGACATAGGATATAGGCTGGGTTATAAGCTGGGGCACGGATACGGACACGGATACGGACATTTCCAATACTGAAATACCTAACTTTGCTCTTCCTTTTTTCTTTTTTTTTTCTTATTATTTTTTTTGGACACATTTAGTCACCAATTTTGATGCAGCATAATAATAACACTAGTTGGCATTCTGGGTGGAGGTGGAGGTGGAGGGAGCTCTATGGTTCCGGCCGCAGGCGCTGCCTTGTCAGCGGCAGCATTAGGTAGGGGGGGGGTGGGGCGGGTGGGTCTTCGCAGGTTAGGATGGGTGGAGGTGTGGGAGATGGGGGAAGGGGGAGGGAGGCTTGGGGAAGAAAAGAAAAAAAATATTTTCAGCCTGGTAGAAAAACTTGATGAGAGTCTTTTGTTATTAAATTGTGTTCTATATTTTGAACTGCGTATAATAATGCTGAATTTCGACAATATCTTTTTTATTAGAGATGTATAACATTAGATGCTTGGCTTGGAATGTTTCAGGGCTGAATAACAAACGTAAGAGACAGTTAGTGGCTGAAGAATTAAAGCTATATAATCCTCATCTAGTATTTCTGTCAGAAACTCATATTATAGACAAAGACAAGAAGCTGTTAAATCAACTGGGTTTTGAGATGATAATTAGTTCAGCAGATACGTCCTCTATTAGAGGGGTAGCTATCCTAAAAGACAAAAGGTTCAAGGCAGAAATAACTAAAACACAGGGCGATAAATGGGGGAGATGGGCAATAGTCCAATTTTGTTTCGGTAATATGAAGTATGTGGCATGTGTAATATATGGACCGAACAAAGAAGATCCTCGAATATTTGAACAACTAAACATAGCGTTATTAGATTGGGAGGGAGAAATAATAATTATGGGAGATTTTAATTGTATTCTGAACTGTCAGACGTATACAACACGCCCGGGCAATTATAAACGAATGCCTAAAAATAGAGCATCCATTTTAGATCTATGTAAAATACACAACGTTAAGGATGTATGGAGCTCACTATACCCAAACTCTCCAGGCTATACATTTTATTCAGCTCCTCATAGACTGTGCTCACGCTTAGATATGGCCTTTATATCAAACACTCTAATGAGATCCACAAACATGGTAATATATCCACGCATTACATCCGACCACAATCCTATCATGATCGAATTTGTTTTGTCTTTGAAACATAAACCTCCAAGAGCTTTCACCTTCCCTAGGAATTTAGTATCAGATGCGAATTTTATCTCACAATTAAAACAACACATTACAGAATTTTTGACTTTCAACAGAAATACAACTTCATGCTTAACAGTGTGGGACACTTGTAAAGCCAGCATTCGAGGGTTTACACAAACCTTTGTCTTGAAACAAAATTATGAAAGAAATAATCATAAATTAACTTTGACCTCTGACATTGTAGCTGAGGAGATAAAACTTGTAAAAGCTTTAAGAGATAATCTCCCAACCCTGGATATTAGTGCAAATCTTAGCCAGCTAAAATGTAAAACCAAAGAAACTCTTTAAAAAAAAAAGAAGTGCACAAGTTCATGAATATAAATTTTCACAATATGAAGGTGGCGACAAAATCGGAAACATTTTAGCATTTAAAGTTGCAGAGGATAGAGCACAGTCTATGATTTCTCAAATTGTGGGGGCTGACAACAAGAGATATAATCAGCCGGAAGATATAATTCAACAATTTGCTAAATATTATGAAACCTTATATACACCAGAGAATATGTTTAATGATAAAATAATTGAAAATTATTTAAAAGAAAATTTAACAACTAAATTAACAAGAAACGAGACAGAGGAATTGACTTCAGAAATAACTAATGAAGAATTAAAAGAGGCCATAAAATCACTCCCATTAGGAAAATCTGCTGGTGAGGACACCATCCCTTTGGAAATTTACAAATCATGTATGGAAGAGCTAACACCCTTTCTTTTGGAAGTAATTACCTATATTGGCAGAACCGGATCAGCTCCCCGCTCTTGGAATAAAGCCAAAATTATCTTCTTTCATAAAAAGGGTAAACCTAAAGAGGAGATGGGCTCATATAGGCCAATCTCCCTGATCAATGCTGATGCAAAGATTTTCGCTAAATGTTTGGCCAGAAGATTAGCACCACTAATGCCTAAAATTGTAAATACGCAGCAACATGGATTTATAACAGGGAGAGATACATCAGCTCATGTTAATACGGCAATAACTGCATTCGACATAGCAGAAATAGAGGCTACCCCCCTGGCTATGATAATGCTTGATGCCGAAAAGGCGTTTGATCGGGTGGGGTGGGACTATTTATGGCACGTAATGGAATCAATGGGGTTTGGTGGAAATTTCTTAAATGGGATTCGGGCACTTTATGACAATCCAATAGCATACACTAGCTACGGCGGTCTTACTTCACAATGTTTTCCAATTAAGAGGGGTACACGTCAAGGGTGTCCCCTATCACCTTTATTGTTTGCTCTTTCACTAGAACCGTTTTTAAAGGCTTTGGATACTCAGGCAGGAATAATACCCTTCAAGACTGGCAGTCAAAGTTTAAAAATTACTGCGTATGCGGACGATATTGCTATATACTCTATCGAAACAACTGATACTTTAAAAGCTATCAAATCTGAAGCATTAAAATTTGGTAATGCTTCAGGTTATAAATTAAATGCTCACAAAACTCAAATAATAGCTAACTTTGTCCCCCCTCAACCAACGCCTGAAATATGTAAGACCGCGACATATCTCGGAATTAAAATTACCTCAAACGTTAAAGAACTTAATAACATTAACTATAAAAACTTAATGAAAACTACTGCTTCAAATTTTAAAAAATGGCACCGACTTCCATTAAACTTAATCGGTAGAATAAATCTGATAAAAATGAAAATAATACCAAAATACTTATATTTATTCAGATCAATTCCTCTGGCACAGAACAGACTCTTCTTCAAACAACTAGATAGGATCTTCTGCAACTTTATTTGGGGCTATAAGAAGGCTAGAAGATCGCTAAAAATGTTGAAAAATCAAATAGGATCCGGTGGTCTTAATTTTCCAGACCTGAAATTATACTTCTGGGCTTCTTTTATAAGACGTATTCGATCACTACTAAATGAAGAGGACTTACTTTTCTTTCACTATTTATCATTAAAGGGAGATACTAAACAATTTTTTCTTCGCATTACAGACCCAAATTTTTACAAAAGGGTTAAGTTTAAGACCATACGAGATACAGTAAGGATATGGAAGGACATACTTATACATTGTAAAACCACTATATTTCATTCACAGTTAATCTTATGGGATAATCCCGGACTGCCTAGTATATTTGGCGATGGGCTGTCTCGTGAATGGCAACGGAAAGGAATTATGGTTTTGGGCGATTTATATAACTCTCAAGGTATACTGAATTTTCTAACTTTAAAGCAACTATATGGCCTATCCGATACACAAAGATTTAAATATATACAAATACACGACTTTCTAATACAGAAAAATAGAATCAACACTCTGTCGAACGCGGGTATATGGGACATCTTTAACTCTAAAAAAGAGAAATCAATATTTAGTACGGCTTATAAATTCTTTATAGGTTTAAGTTCCGACGACAATGACGCATTAGCAAATAAATGGAATTTAAAACTCGGAACTAATCTAACCGGAAAACAAATGAATACATCTTATTCTAACATTCATGACTATGTAAGATCATACAGTTTACGACTACAACAGTATAGAACTATATATATGCTATATTATACCCCTGAAAGATTTTCTAAATGGTCTTCGAACAACATTACGAGAGAAAAAACTAAATGCCCGAAATGTGACGAGTATGCGGCAGATCTTGTCCATATGTTGTTTTCATGTCCGAAATTAGGAACATTTTGGGAAGAAGTGGGAAAGATTCTAACCACAAAAAACATTCTTAGCTTACCACTAACCGCATCCATGGTAATATTTGGCCCACTCATGACAAATCAACCACATTGTATACTACTATCAATTTTACTTTCCTGTGCCAAATTAACTTTAGCTCGGGCCTGGATTAATCCCAACCCACCCAACGCTTTGGAATGGCGGTACCTGGTCAATGAAATAAAAATTATGGAAGGTACGCTGGCAGAACTAAGGGGTGTCAGATCGCTAAAAAAATTTGAGAAAATTTGGGGAAGTCTAGAAATGAATTGATGTACTTAGACAATCATAATATATGTTCATCTATGTCTTTTGATCTTATGCTAAGTTATCTTCTACAAAATGTTAAGTTATCTTCTACAAAATGAGAAGAATGATCAATTTATGTTTAATTTGGTATTTATTGGTTGAATGACAACTTTGTCGAATGTTTTGTAATCTTATACCAGGTGAAAATAAAATAAAAATATGGAAACAAAAAAAAAGGAAAAAAAAAAAGACATGCAAAGTGGGGCCCAAGATGGTTGCTATCTCCTACTAGCTGTCGCTAACTGGTGTTAGCGACAGCTAGGTAATAGGGAGATAATTTTATCTCCGCTTTCTTGGCTTTTAAAGCCAAAAAAGCAGAGATAAACCCCCTTGATAATATGCCCCCTTGTTTTAACCCATTGGCAGAGGGGATTACTTGGGACAATCCTCTTTCCCCGCCTAACAAGATTCTACACCAGGTGTTGGAGTGGAGAGCCTGGACTAAATCCAAAAGGATGGACGGCATACCAAGGTCCGATAACTTCCTCCACAGCAAAGACCGATCTACTTTGTCAAAAGCTCTGGAGAAGTCTATGAACGCTCCGTAGACTCTCCCTCCTCGGACCTTGATATATTTTTCACTTATGATCTGCAAAGCCGTCAAATTGTCCATGGTACCATGCTTTTGCCTAAAACCAGTTTGATCAAGGGGCAAAATTTCCTCCTTAACCACCCAGTCATTAATCATCTTAAGCAAACATTTCGCAAAAACCTTACCTATGGCATCCAAGAGGGCAATTTGACGGTAATTGTTTGGGACGTCCCGTTTTCCCTTCATATGCAGGGGGACCAATATGCTCCCCTCCCAAGAGGGGAGAACCAATTTACGGGTGAAACATAAGTAAAAAAACGGGAAAAGAATTTTGCTCCACATCTCACTATTTTGTTTTATAACTGAAATGGGAAGCTCATCTGGACCCATTGCTCCAGAGGAACGCAAGCCCTTAATAGCAAATCCAATATCCTTTTCGGAAGGCGGTCTTTATTGGGAGCTATCCACATGCGTTCTATCATAATCATACACAAGTCCATTACTAGCGTATAGATTTGAAAGGAACCCAACCCAAATTTCTTCTTCAATTGGGATTAGTAGTGGTCTGGATCCTAATCCACAGCCTTCCCCAATAAGTGTCCAGAATGTCCTAACTAGACCCTTAGAGAATGCTTCCCGTAATTTAACCCAGAGGGAGTCTTCACTTTCACGTTTCAATTTGGCCTTCACCCTACTCCTCCTTCTTCTTAATAAAACAATTCTTTGGTTTCTTTCAGGGGAATAGATCAAATATTGTTCCCGTACTAATTTATTTATTTCGATATTAAAATTCCTAAGACAACTGGGGATTGCTTTAGTATTACTTAACTTATAGGATAGGATTTTTTTGCCAAGGAAGTTACTCTAGTCATAAAATCGGCAAAACATATAAATTCAGAACCCTTCCAATAGATCAAATTATCCACGGTAGCCTCTAAAATATTTGCTATCTCCTTAATAGCCCTGAAATTCCAATGACATCTACCAGATTTGTCTCCAAAACCTACTAGTTCACTATTTAGTGACCACGAGTCCGTTGATGATAGGTTCACATTTACTGTGATGGTAAGTACCTTGTGATCACTAAATACGGTATTGGAAATCGACAAATCTTTCAAAATATAAAAGGAAGAACTCCCTACTACCACATAGTCCAGGATGGATTCACTCTTATTGGACTTGTGGGTAAAATGTGCTGGGGTATCAGAGGACATTCTTCCATTAACTATAATGCCATCTACTTCTGACAGTTCTTCTAGAAATAATTTCCCTCTCTTATTAGTTTTTATATTGGCTGGAAAAATGGCTTGAGGTATCTGTAGGGATTCTTCCTTAAACACATTTCTAAAATGCTCCAAACTATAATTAGAAATTTTACAATTAAAATCCCCTATCAAAATTATGTGAGGAGGAGGATCAGTATCAAGTATTTTCTTTATATAAGAGAAAACCTTTTTTAAGCCAACATTATAACATGTTTCGGGGGAATATACACATTTATCACTATAATTTGTTTACTTGGGTTGACATTTGCGACATTGCGCAGTGTTATTGCTTGAAAGAAGTTACTAGGATCTAGATAGAGAACAAAATTCCAATGTATCTTGTTAGACAACAAACAAGCTACTCCACCCTTAGCATGGCCTCTCCTAGAGGAAGTGGCTCTGCCATCAAGCGAATAATAAACCTTACCCGCAAAAAAATTTGCATCGCACCAGGTCTCTTGGAGACAAGCATGTTGGCTTCTAGTGTGTGCAAATATTGTAGGGGCATATTATCAAGGGATTTATCTCCGCTTTTTTGGCTTTAAAAGCCAAGAAAGCGGAGATAACATTATCTCCCTATTAGCAACAGGGTGCTAACACGCAAATTCGCATGTTAGCACCCTTTTTCTCTAACCTTCCCCTTGCATCTCTAATGAGATGCAAAGAGGGGGTTCCAGAGAAAAATAATAGGAGAAATGTTGTTAAGCGACATTTCTCCTATTATCAAGGATTTCGCTAACCCTGTTAGTGATAAAAAAAAGCAGCGCTAAACGCGGTTAGCACTGCTTTTTTTACACCTGGTATTTTCCTGACTTAGCCACGATATCCTATGGAAGGTGAATATCATGGCTAAGTTTGTGAGCCCCTATTATCAAGCTAACGCCAAACTTGGAGAGATTATCATTGATTTTCCAGAGATAATCTCTCAATTGGCAGTTAGCCCGAGGATTTTTATCACTACTGAGATAAACCTTGCTAATAGCAAGTTATCTCTGCGATAATTTCCGGCGATGCTTAGCGTTAAAAAATTCGTTGCTAAGCATCGTTAACGGTAAATATCGCTAAACGTTGGTAATATGCCCTGTAGTTTTTCCGAATGAAAGGAAGGGGTCCTCAGACATAGAACAAAGAATTTCAAATTTATTTCATTTGTATTAAATTAATTCAAAAAGCAAAGCTATTGGATGCAAAAGAGTTTAATTCAAAATTGCATATACATCCTATCCAATGGATTAGAACTCATAATACATTTAATTATTATCAACAAATTCATATAAATGTGCGTGCCCACATTCACAACGGGGAGGGGTGAAGTGAGGGAAGTGTCAGGGATAGGATAGGAGTGGTCTGAATCATTCAGTGACAGGTCTTATTCTTGATTTGAAGACTATGTACATGTGGTCCCTTAAAGTAAAGGCCACACCATGAGGCTCGTAAAGAGTCCGAAATACGACTGGCAAACAAAGGCCTAACTCCGTTAGAGCCGTTAGTGTCTCGATTGGGGCCGGAGTTGGTCGATGATTGTGTAGTCTGCGTTTCGACCCGGATAAACAGTAGGAGTCTGTTCCTTACAAAAAGGGTCTTCGTCAGGACAAAGAAGTTGTGGGTGGGCAACCTCCTAGGGGACAATTAAAAAACAAATTAGAAACACACCCATCCAGTTATGAATTCAAAAGAGGGTGGAACAGTGTGAACAATTAAAAACCGTGTTGTCTATCTGTGTCGGAATCACATATTGTTAGGTTGAACGGTAACTAGAGACTATCGCTCACCTATCGGGAAGAGCGAGAGGGGCTGGATCAACAGAAGGTGGATTCTCCCGGACCGAAGTAGTGATTTCTAACTGTAGATAACAAGGAAAAAAAATGGATGTTTCTACAGATCTATTGGATGTCAGCTAGTACAGAGAAGATTTAAACAGTAAACAGAGTGAGTTGGGTCGTCCCTTTTCCTTGTTTGTGAAGGCATCTATGCTCAAAGGACACATATGAGCGCAATGGTTAAATGCATAGAAAGTCCCTGGGTGGTGACATCATGCCTCATTGTTATTTACCTCTGAGCTCTAAAGGTTAGAGTCTCGACAGTTCCTTGTAAAGTCCTTATGGGTAGTTAAATTTTCAAATTTTTCATCCTAAAGAACGAGAGAAGGGATTTATTGTCATAAACTAGAGGCATCATTACTATAAACGCTCAAGATGTCTGCAAAAGTTCATCCTCAAAAGGCTTACCACTAATATTCAATTTGTTAGGCGGACAGGAAGGATCCTGCGTAAGTGGTACCCTGGGTAAGTGCACCAATATGTCAAACTACTCCACGTAGGTTAACTAGGAATTATTTAGAAAAACGCCTAAATATAGAGAGAAAACAGATTTAGATTTTAATTCAGTGCTTGCACCTTTAATTAAAAAACGGGCTATGAAATCACTCTAATATAGAGGTATCATTAACAAAAAGAGCTCCAGGAAAATATATCCTTTAAGGCTTACCACTGGTATACAGTTAAATTAGCAGTCGAGATGGATTCTGTGTAAGGTTAAATGTTCCAATATGTCGTACTGCTTCATATAGGTTTACTTGAAATGGGTAAGTGAAAACCTAAATATAAAAGGAAAAACTGATTTTCATTCTCTGTTCAGTGCATGCGCATTCAATAAAAAAACCTGGCTATTATAGAGGTTACCGCTTCTTATGGACAGATGGTTCTGGGAGCATCTATCAGGTTGAAAAGTATTGGCTTTAATTTATGCCTTGGAAATTGAGGGAAAGGAAACAGTCCAGTTCACTTATTATTACCGCTTCGGAATGTGAACATAAAAATAAGGGGGACCTTTTTGATTTGATCCTTACCTCCACAAGTGACAGCTATCATTGGAGGAAGACTGGATCCTACGCAATGTTCACAGCCTCCTACAGGTGAATAAAAATAGAACGCCCATGGGTTCAGGAAAACGGCCCGTGATTCAGCCGCAATATGTAAAGGACGAGGGGCTGGATGGAATTGTTACCTTAGGACGTCTGCGAGTCCACCCGAAATTAGATCATAGAAGGCTCAGCGCTCTGTCACAAACCCGCGGCATACCGTTCCCGTCTGGAGACTCGAAATGCTCTATCTCAAACCTGCCGCCTCAAACCAATTACTTCCTGGTTGGTTTGAAGGGGGCGGGGCCTCGAGTCATGAGGGTGGAAAAAAGACTCGACCCGTTTGAAGCCTTGTAGTCCAGATAACCTCGAGTTGTGGAACTACAATTTTTTACGAATTATATTGTAATTGTCCATCTATTAATTTATTGCGGCGCTATTAAATCTCTTCTCTCAAAAATAGTTGTACAAAATAAATTTCAGGACATACCGAAGAGGTCGAACTTGTTTTTTTACATTCTTACCAGTCAAGGCGAGTCTAACCCAACCGACCTTGTTAGTAAACGATAGAATACTGGTGATGTACAATTGTTAACCATACATTTGATGATTTGATAAATTTTTCATTGTGATTCATCTAGACATTAGGATTTCTCTTAGCACATACATTCCATTTGTACATAGTAGAGTGCACTTATCTCATAGGATAGTGTAAACTCATGGACTAAATAGTTCAGGAAGATAAAAATATTTGCAGAATCCACATACATATGAAAAGGAATTATACCAACGTTGCGTTCTGTATTCTCATTGTAATATACATATAGACATTTACGTAACTGCTAGTGCGAAAAATAGAGTGCACTTATCTCATAGGATAGTGTAAACTCAAGCAGTTTATGCATGGTATTACTGTAAATGGAAGAGGAAAACATTTTTACTATCAATTGTATTCTTTTCTCATTGCACAACTGAAAGTAGTTCAACATGTTACCCTGTAGATCAAAGATTCGCCAATTGTGCAAAACTATTTTCAGATTCATTTAGACCCTCGGCTACAGAGTTAAAGATATAAATCCACTTGAGCTCTCTGATATTTAGAATATTAGATAGATCTCCACCCCTTGGACCTAGTGTGACATGTTCCAAAACCACCCATTTCAGTGATTCAGGCAAATGGTTGTGTTTTATGCAATGTTCGACCAGAGGTGCCCCAGGTACCTAACATCTGATTCTACTGCAATGTGAAAGGAACCGTGCTTTAACACGCTGCTGAGTCTGACCTACATAAATGAGATCACATGGACAGATTATTCCATAGATCACATTTTTGGTGTTGCAGTTCGTAGGGTGTTTGTGCGTGTGTCGATGGTCTTTGAAAACAAAGTCTTTAGATTGGATGGTCGAGGGGCAAGCTTTACATTTACCGCATCTATAGTGTCCAACTATCCGTGGTTGTTTCCAGCATGAAGCTATGGTGGGTTCAGGTGGGCACTCTAAGAACGATGAAACTACGTAGTCTTTTACATTCCTTGCCTTTTTGAAGGCGTGCATCGGTACGTTTGTGATATCTAGATCCTTGGCAATAAGGCTCCAGTGTTTATTTATAACCTTCTATATGGAGTGGCTCTTCGTCGAGAAGGTGGTCACGCAGATCATGCGTTCTTCTGATTGACGGTTGCGTGCTGATGGTTCAAGGAGTGTTTCACGGTGGCAGAACCAAGCTCTCTTCCTAGAGCGTTTGATTAGCCGTTTCGGGTAGCCTCTCTCTATTAGACGTTCCATCATAATGTCTGATTGTAGCATATAATTTTCTTTTTTGCTGCAGTTCCTTCGGACACGAAGGAACTGTCCATAGGGCAAGTTGTCCTGAAGGCTCCTAGGGTGGTGGCTGGAATACTGCAACAATGAATTTCGTTCTGCAGGTTTTCTGAATAAAGTAGTATGCAAAGTGCCTCCCTCTGCCACTAGCGTGATGTCAAGAAAATCAATCTTCTTGTTACTGGCTTGTATCGTGAATTGGATATCTGGAGACCGTAGATTTAGCCATGAATGGAAAAGTTCAAGTTCATTGTCATTGCCCTTCCAGATTAGCAGCACATCATCAATGTAACGCACCCAAAGTTGTATATGGTGTCGAAAGGGGTTTTGGTCACAAATGACAAAAGTCTTTTCATAGAAGGCCATGAACAAAATGGCCAGGTCCGGGGCAAAGGCTGCCCCCATTGCCACGCCCTTCGTTGGTAGGTAAAACACATTTTGAAACATGAAGAAATTTCTCATCATTGCGATCTTCAGTAGAAGGATTATGAATGAGGTTGGTACTTGTACCGGGGCTTCACGGCTGTCAAGAGCTTCGGTGGCCACCATTAGGGCCTCCTCCTGCGGGATGCTTGTGTAAAGAGACACAATGTTGCACGTTACCAGTAGTTCTTCATCAGGATTAAAAGCTTTCCCATCTACCAGAGTGATGGTATGTGTAGTTTCCCTCAAATAGGTGGAGGTAGCTTCAGCTAGTGGTTTTAAAAAGAAGTCTACATAACGGCATAGAGGCTCAAGAATAGATCCACATCCGGAGACGATGGGTCGTCCCGGGGGATTGTGTTGGTCTTTGTGCACCTTGGGTAAGGTATATATCGTTGGTATGCGTGGATGGCTCTGATTGAGATAGTGGTATTCCTGATCCGTGAGGAAACCTTGTTGGACACCTTCCTGTGTCACCCGTTGGATTTCAGTAGCCAGGTCTCTCGTAGGGTCGGATGTTAGTCTTCTGTAACTTACACCATCATTTAATTGGCGCCAGATCTCTTCTTTGTACTTTGATACATCTTGAATGATGATCGCCCCGCCCTTGTCGGCTGGCTTCACCACAACATCTGGATTGGATTTTAGAGTGTCCAATGCTGTTCTTTCGGTCTTACGGATATTATATTTCACATAAGTCTTCTCACTCAGGATTTTCTTGACCTCTTCAGTGATGATACTCTCATATGCCAGTATTCGGTGGCTCATTGTGTTAGACGGGGGTACAAATGTGGATGGTACCCTGAATCCGGTTACAGATATGTTCTTAGGTGGTGGTCTATTTTTGAAGAAGAATCGCAATCTTATTTTCCGAAAGAATTTCGAAAGTTCCATTAGTGTGTTGAAAAAGTTTGGTGGAGTTGTAGGGACAAAGGACAGGCCCTTACTCAGCACTCTGAGTTCATCCTCATTAAGTTCATGTGATGACAGGTTGATGATTGGTGTATCCGTTGTTTTTACCACCTGTAATTCTTGCGCCTGGTGGAGCGTTCCCCGTGTTCCTCCGGTTGAAATCGAACCTGTTTCATTCCGCGGCCTCTGCCACCGTCGTTGTCCCACTGCATCGGGGGGCCTTGCTGTCCAGGTCCTGTCCCTCGGTTCCAGTTGTTGCCTCGTCCGCGGGGCGGTCTCCATGTTCCTTGTTCTAAAAAAGAGTTTGATTGGTATTGAGGACGATAGTTATCCTGGTAACCGTAGCAGTTGCTAGTGCCTGCTTGCTCGGAATCTTCTCCTGAGCTGTAGGAAGAGTCAGAAAATGTGGTGAATCGTCCTCTTGATCTACCACCTCTGTAGCCCCGATTGGTGAAGCGTCCTTGTTGGTCCTGTCGGAAATAGTCCTCAGATAGGTAGGGATATGTTTTCTTTTTGTCGTAGAACTTGAGATCACGGGCTAGTTTGTCAAGCTTCTTCTTAATAGTTGAGGTCTCGAAGTCTTGGAGGGTCGCAACAAGTTTAGATAGTGCCTCTTTGGAATTGGTGAGGGTGCTGTCGCCTGAAATACTTGCCTTCAATTCGGATATCTGTTTAGTAAGAACCACAACCTGTTCTGCTGCAGTCTCTATCCCCAACACCATCCAGTGTCTGGAACAATTATTTGCAACAAAACTAAATCCTTCACGAAATTTAGGGATGTCTACAAAGATGGCAGGTTCAACTCTGACTTGCAGGCCTGCTGGTATGATATTATTCTGAAGGCACTGCGCGAGAAAATGGCCATGTAGTTTTGTGCGAATCAGCTTTTTTTCTAATCTCTCTAACTGGGAGGTTTTATCATTGAGGGTAATGTCGATAATAGGTGTACCAACTGACAGAAAGTTATTGGCCGGATCGTGTAATAGTTGATCAATGTAATCTTCTGTGTAGGTAAGTATTTCCTTATCTACCATGTTGGTGAATCATAAACAATTAAACAAAAATTCAGAACTTAGACAACACGGAGGGACCTCCACAGGGGAGGTAGCGTAACCTCACAGGCCAGCGCCTGTACAAACTACGTTATGAAGATACAGGGTTAAACCCACTAAAGTCAGTAAGGACCTGGGTAGTAATTAGAATGAAAGGAAGGGGTCCTCAGACATAGAACAAAGAATTTCAAATTTATTTCATTTGTATTAAATTAATTCAAAAAGCAGAGCTATTGTATGCAAAAGAGTTTAATTCAAAATTGCATATACATCCTATTCAATGGATTAGAACTCATAATACATTTAATTATTATCAACAAATTCATATAAATGTGCGTGCCCACATTCACAACGGGGAGGGGTGAAGTGAGGGAAGTGTCAGGGATAGGATAGGAGTGGTCTGAATCATTCAGTGACAAGTCTTATTCTTGATTTGAAGATTATGTACATGTGGTCCCTTAAAGTAAAGGCCACACCATGAGGCTCGTAAAGAGTCCGAAATACGACTGGCAAACAAAGGCCTAACTCCGTTAGAGCCGGTAGTGTCTCGATTGGGGCCGGAGTTGGTCGATGATTGTGTAGTCTACGTTTCGACCCGGATAAACAGTAGGAGTCTGTTCCTTACAAAAAGGGTCTTCGTCAGGACAAAGAAGTTGTGGGTTGGCAACCTCCTAGGGGATAATTAAAAACAAATTAGAAACACACCCATCCAGTTATGAATTCAAAAGAGGGTGGAACAGTGTGAACAATTAAAAACCGTGTTGTCTATCTGTGTCGGAATCACATATTGTTAGGTTGAACGGTAACTAGAGACTATCGCTCACCTATCGCGAAGAGTAGTAGTAGTAGTTTTTCCGGGATATTCTTTATACCGGCCACATTCCACAAAAAGTGACGCATCGGAAGCGCAAAACTGACGCAAGGCCTCATAAATGAGGCCCACCGGATTTAGTTGACAGTATAAAATCGATAAGGTAGCAACCCTAATAAGGAGATTGAAAGTTTGTTTCAGAAGCAGCACTTTACTCATTTATTCCACTCTCCATCCCAGATTGATGCCATAATAGCAATAGTTTAACTTATATCTGAAACACTATGCCAGCTGTCAATACAATGCTGAGTTACTCCAAGGGTCAAGAACAAAAAACAGGGGAACCCTACTCACTAAGGAACCAGGGTAGGTAGAGTACTTTCAGAAACAATGGTCCCTGTCTACTGGTATTATCTGTTATGAGATTTATACTGTGCATTATAGCAAAGTAAAAGGGTTAGTGTGCTGTCAGAAGGCAAAGGACCACCAATACCAATGATTGAATATGTTATGTTATGTTAAAAAAGTTTATACCGCGCACGTACACCGAGACGGTTTCTTGGCGCTCATAACAAACATAGCTAGCCAGGGCAGATGTGTTACTCAAAGGCCACCTTGAAAAGGTGGGTTTTCAGGGTTTTTCGGAACAACTCATATGAAGGACAATGGCGAAAGGAAGAAGGGAGGGAGTTCCAGAAGGAAGGGCCTAGAAAAGAGAAGCATAAACCACCGTGTTTTTTACGGCGGAATGATGGGATGCAAAGAAGATTATCGGCAGAAGATCGTAAATTGCGGGTTGGAAGGTATCGCTTAAGCTTGGAGGAAATGAACTCAGGGGCATGGTTATGCAAGGATTTGAATAGGGTGCAACCGAGCTTGAAGGAGCACCGTTTAGCCACTGGGAGCCAATGAAGGCTCCTCAGGAGGGGGGAAACGTGCTGGTGTTTGGGTTGGTGGTACACCAGACGAGCGGCCTGGTTCTGGATCAACTGAAGTTTTTGGAGCTGATAGACAGGAATCCCCACATACAGGATGTTGGCAAAGTCAACCCTGGAGATGACCAAAGCCAGTATTACTAGTGTGAGTGCCTCTCTGGTTAGAAATCTGCAGATCTTGCGAATCCTGCGTAGCTGGAAAAAGCAGGATGATGTTACTGCTGAGATCTGAGGTTTCATAGAAAGATCCTCAGAGATAATCACTCCTAGGCTTTTCACAGAGCTGACCGGGCAAGGGGGGAGACCCAAAGAAGGGGGCCAGTAGTTATCATCCCATGGATTGGTAGGACCACCCACCAGGACAAGTTCCGTTTTAGACGGATTCAACTTGAGCTGGCTGTGAGCCATCCAGTCAGAGATGAGTAACATGGTGGTTTGGAAGTTGAGGCGAGAGGAAGGTGTAGTGTCCAGAGGGAAAATCAGTTGCAAATCATCGGCATAGTTGTATATTGTAGCAGAGGAGTGGCGAAGGGAAGCCATGAGTGGTTGCATATATAGATTGAAGAGAAGGGGGGAGAGAGCAGAACCCTGGGGAACACCACAAGTGAGGGGAAGAAAAGAAGCAGAGAAGGTGGAAAGGTGGACTGCCTGGGAGCGGCCTTGCAAGAAGGATCGAACCCAGTCAAGGGCAGTGCCCCGAATGCCGGCGTTGCTGACACGGTCGATCAAGATAGTATGATCGACCGGGTCAAAAGCCGCCGACAGGTCTAACAGTACGAGGGCTTGGGGGATGTTGTTATCGGCTCCAGTTCTAAGTGTGTCCATTACTGCTGCAATCACCATCTCTGTAGAGTGCAGGGGGCGAAAGCCCGCCTGCTGGGGGTCAAGGAAAAAAGAAGTCTCAATGAAAGTGCTCAAACACTTAGTGACGTAAGTCTCTAAGATCTTGCCCAAAAAAGGGAGAAGAGAAATAGGTCTGTAATTGCTTAGCACTAGAGGGTCTGCGCTGGGCTTTTTCAGGATGGGTAACACTACCGCCTGCTTGAAAGCTTCTGGGACGACACCTGATGTTAGGGAGGAGTTGAGAAGGGCTAGAGCAGGATCAGGGCAGTGCGTAAAGATTTCTTTGAAAATATGTGGGGGGCAGCAGTCCTTCGGGGACCCGGAGCTAACTTTGTGGAGAAGACTGTGGAATTCGGTGATGGAAATGGGAGGGAACGTAAGGAATTTCTGGGGGTTTTCCGAGGGGAGGGGAAATGATTTGGAAGGGCAAGGTGGAGAAATATTGTTTTTGATTGTGGAAATCTTGTCTTGAAAGAAAGCATTGAGCTCATCACACAAGGCCTGGGTAGGAACGGGTGGGAGAGTGACACGATCAGGAAGGGAAAGCTCATTGACAATCGAGAAGATGTCTTTGGCTTTTGAAGCCGACTCCAGGATTTTACAAGAAAAGTAAGAAGTCTTTGCCTCTAGGATGGAAGATTTATATTTGCTGAGTAAGCTCGTAAATTCAGTCTTGAGTGCTGGATCATACTTGTGACGCCAGCGCCGTTCGGCCTGGCGAAGAGCTAATTTGTCTAGTTTCAGCTGGTCAGTGAACCATCGCTGGGCGTCATGGGGGCGTGAGACTTTAATGGCCTTTAGAGGGGCTACAGTGTCGGCCGCTGCCTTCAACCATTGCTCGAGAATAGAGGCTTGGTGAGAGACAGATTCTGAGGCTGGTGGAACTGAGGCTGCCAGAAGAGAATGAAGTGTTGACACATTGGCATTCTTCCAATTACGAGCAGTGATGCTAGCGGGACGCGGGGGCGAGGAAAACTAGGAAGGTCAATGGAAAAAGAGACAAAATAATGGTCTGACCAAGTGCAAGGGGTGATCAATGGGGGCGAAGGATCGAGGTTGGCCGTCCAGACCTGGTCAAGTATATGACCCTTGCAGTGGGTAGGAGCAGAGATCAGTTGCTGACAGTTCAAGCTAGTAAGGGTGTCTGAAAACAGCTCAGAAAGTCGGCATTCTTGGGGGTCGGTAGGCCAGTAATTGAAATCACCTAGGATAAAAATTCTGGAGTGATTTATAAGAAGCTGGGAAAGAAGTTCCCCGACTGATTGAGCAAAAGACGGCATGTAGGTGGGGGGTCTGTACATGAGAACAAAGATAAGGGAGGTGGTAGTTGAGCGAAGCTGGATGACAAGGGTTTGAGAGTTGGGAATGGGAGTGCAGTTTAAGATAAAGAAAACGTGTTCTTTGCGAATAATGGCTGCTACTCCACCGCCAGCTTGCCCCCCGGGACGAATAACATGTAGAATATAATAGCCAATGGGGAGGGCGGCTAGGATATCGGGTACAGAGTCTTCTGTCAGCCAGGACTCAGATAGGAAGAGGATATCTACATTAGTATCGTCTAGTAAGCTGTAGATCTCTAGTTGGTGTTTCACCAAGGAGCGCGTATTCAGGTAGAGGATCGTAAGGGTACAGGTGGCAGGTATAAGTGATGGGGAGTTAGCGGGAACATGGGAGGGAACAGGTCCGGGCGGGGGAGGGGTAACCGTGCAGGGAATGGTAGTAATGCCGCAATCCTGAGCCCGCCTGATGACCTCGGGTGGCAGGGGAACTGAGTGTTGATGGGAGTATAAGTCCGCAGGCGAGTACCGGAACGTTTGGGCAGGGTATGGGGCCGCAGGTCGCGGCCGGCCACGGACGGGCGCAGACGGGCAGGACTTTGGCTTGACTTCGGCGCGAAGTCGGCGCTCCCGCTGCGCTCGTCCGCTGCGCTTCCGCCATGTCGTCATCTTATGTAGATGAGGAGTTAAGCCACTAGACCGCTAACCTGCGCTGTATGAGGCAGGGCGGAAGTGGATCAAAGAATGCAGGGAATGGCGCTCTACAATGCGACCCTCCGCACAAACGGCACTCAGCCGGGGCGGACCGGGGTCTAGAGCGTGGAGAAACAGGTGAGAACTCTCACAATCCCAAAGCGTGAAGCCAGATTGAATATATCACATCAAATTTCATA